>NC_057812.1:521514375-521706121 GCF_018294505.1 Triticum aestivum
GACGATGCGCGGGGCGTTCTGGTGAAGTAGAGGCGCGTGCCGCAGTGGCGACGAGCGAGGCGTCCGAGTGACGTAGTCGCGTCCCGCAGAGTGGCAACGCGCGGAGCGTCCGGATGATGTAGACGCGTGGCCCGGAGTGACGATGCGCGGGGCGTCCTGGTGAAGTAGAGGCGCGTGCCGCAGTGGCAACGAGCGAGGCGTCCGAGTGACGTAGACGCGCCCCGCAGAGTGGCGACGCGCGGAGCGTCCGGATGATGTAAATGTGTCCCGCGGGGTGGCGATGGTCGGGGCGTCTGAGTGAAGTGGACGCGTCCCACAAAGTGACGATACGCGGGGCGTCTGGATGAGTCGGACAAGTTGATGATGATGCGAACAGCTTCGTCACCGCGTGCAGGGCTGTCGAGTGATGAGGTCATGTCCAGCCGAGTGATGACACACGGGCGGCCGAGCGCATATGATCCAGTTTGGTGCGAGTGAGCTAGTCCCATCCGAGTGACCATGTCGACTGGTGGGAGTTGCTGCCGAGTGGACGATGCTGTAGTGTGCTGTTGACTCCATCGTACATGTTATCAGCGAGTGCTTGCCGTACGTCGGACCGAGGAACCCCCGAGGCGTCGTGCCAGAGGCCATTGGTCGTAGGATTATCCAACGCCTGCCGTTACGATGCATTGATGGGGTTGCCCACGTCCAAAACCTGTACACGCATGCAAAAAAACTTAATTAGCGGTAATGAAGCAAGAATTAAGGCCGGTATTGCATGCGATGGAAGTTTCGGTCGTTTATCTCCTGCATGCGGTTTATTGCCACGTCGTGGGAGGTCCACTGGCTGGTGGAGATGACATGTAGTTAATTGCCAACGTCCAGAGTCTGCATGCAAGAGGTGTTAATTAAGCGAGAGTTAAAGCAATTCGTGCATGTAATGAACGTTTTCACGGCCATTTATCTCCTGCATGCAGGACGTAAATAGGAAGGAATTAAGAAAGGAAAGCAGAACTCCCTGATCGGCCATGGCGGCGGCAATTTTTGCGTGGATCCATCGCGAGGTGAGGCGGCCGCGGTGAATCCGAGTGCGGGTCGACGGGGTTCTCCTGCGAGGTTGCACAGGCAGAGCTTGAGACGGCGCTGAGTCTATCTGGTGACTGCGTCCTGCAGTCGACCGCTCGGAGGAGCGCTGTGGTCCAGGACGTGGCCAGTCCAGACGTCGACGCCGCGTCGGGGCCGTGCGTCCGCTGCTGGGCTCGCCGTTGCGCGGTTGACTCCAGGCGTGTACCGCGAAGGCCATCGTCGAGCTGTCGCCTTCACCGCGCAGGTCGCTATTGAAAGATCAATTGGAGAAAAAAGCTGTTGTGGTTGGGCTCGTGGCCAGCATCCGTGCTCCTTTTTTCCTTTTGTTTGATCTGTACAATAGCAAAAACAAGATCCCAGGTGAATGTTCATACAGGAAGAAAACCAACAGATTTGTTAGATTGTCGATGATCGATTGTAAAGAATAAAATAGTATGGAATGGGACTTCATGATCCCTGTGTATGAAGAGTATCATGACTCCCTGTGAATGGAGTGATGTCCGAAACATCTTGGATCAAACCCTCCATTGAGGATTGTTGATCGACGGACGAAGATCGAAGAAATAAAACCATTTGCATCATGGCTCGATAGACGCCATGCCCCACGGTGGGCGCCAACTGTCGTGGGAACGATTCCGACAATAATAAGGTATAGGGTAACGGAGCATGATCTATCGAGATGCATATGGGTGACACGGTGGTTTTATCGAGTTCGGGCCTCTCACGGTGGAGATAACAACCCTACGTCTCGTGCTCCGGAGAGGCTTTGTTTTATCTGAGTATATATCCGGAGATTACAATGTGTGAGAGAGAGAGAGGAATGGATCCCCATGCTTGAGCTAAGTTCTAAGACTAATGGTGAAAAGAGAGAGCGGTCGAAGAAGAGAGCCCCCCAAGTCTAGTGGTGGGGGGTGGCTTATATAGAGTGCGCCACCCCCACACCTCCTATGTTACAAAGTGGGGTATGAATGCCATAATGCCAGCCCGCTATTAAGCCCTCACTATTAGAAAGATGCCGACTGCCTTGCTGCCTGCTGGTCTTCGTATATCCGAGTGAGTCGTACGGTCGAGTGGTGAACCGTCATCCGAGTGGATGGTATGTTGCTTGGTCGAGTGGATAGTATGCTGCTTGTCCGAGTGGATAGTGTGTCTGTATGAAATTGACCTGGACCCACATGTTGTGTGGACCCCATGCTTCATGATATTTCGACCCTTCGTGGGCCTACCTGTTATGTATATCCCCAACACCGGTAGATTTGGAGAACGAGAGCTAAAAGCTGAGAATGAGTAATATTCAGAAATCATGGCCTTCAGATGATCGAGAGAGTAAATCAACTCCTAAAATGCGTCGGATGGCTGAAAAGAATACTCACAATTGAAAACAATTATGAGAGGATGGCATCAATCTTGAACTACACATCTTCAAGAGAACGGACCAAGATATAGGGAAAAAATCTTCTTCGATCTTCAAATGTTGACAATGACGATGAGAAACTCCACCATGAATTGTTGAGGCACTCCAGAATGAAGAATAGGAAGGTTGAACCAACGATGAGAAGAATTTGAAAGATCTTGGAGAAAGACATATGACTGATGATAATTCATTCTTACGTCAAACTTTAAAAGAATTTGGGAATAACTTCGGAAAGAATTAGAAGAGTCAAGTAAGATCCTGGGAAAAGACCTGTGGGTTAGGGCCCACTCACAAGAAACACCATTGAAGTGATTTTTAAAGGGAGATTGCACCGGTTGAATTAAATGGCTTGAATGAGATAACAACCTCAAAATATCTTGAAAGGACTAAGAATGGAAACACGAATCTTCTGTTGTATCTTCAACACCTCGGAACAATTGAATAGCAAGAGGTTAAAGATTAAGAGGTGCACCGGTATGGGAAAACATTTGAAACGAGGAAAGGAATATGATCAACAAGGCTTGAATTGAATTTGGAGAAGAAACAACAAGGAAGGATGATGAACTTGAAACTGTTGAGCATCTTCATGATAAATCACCGGATCGAAACTTGGAAGAAAAGGATGAAGAAACTTCACATAAATAAAAGGATACTTGATTAAGAAATCTGAGTCATTGAAGAAAAAAGGGTGGGTGGGCGGAAAAAAACAAAGGCAACTTGGGACGGATGAAACGGACAATCCCCACGCTTCTCCATGGCGCCTGTATGGAATAACTTGAAAAGAAGTGCACCGGTTCAAAAGGATTGACATGACAATCTCGATGATCAAGAAGGATTAGCACTCCCATAGAAATATGAGAACACCGCTTAGGAATAGGTATGGAATCAACACTTGACACTGAAGCAACTCGAATACCACAACTCAAAACAAAAGAAGGGATAGACTTGCGGAATAAGCTGCATACAAATACAAAAACCCTCATGCATTTGTTGGAAAGATAAACCTAGGTAACTACTTGAATTCCCACCTATGTGTTGGGGAATGCAGTAATTTCAAAAAAAATCCTACGCACACGCAAGATCTATCTAGGTGATGCATAGCAACGAGAGGGAAGAACATAGTTTACGTACCCTTGTAGACCGTAAGTGGTAGCGTTATGACAACGCGGTTGATGTAGTCGAACGTCTTCACGATCCGACTGATCCTAGCACCGAAGATACGACACCTCTGCAATCTGCACACGTTCAGCTCGGTGACGTCTTGCGAACTCTAGATCTAGCTGAGTGTCAAGGGAGAGTTTTGTCAGCACGACGGTGTGATGACGGTGATGATGAAGCTACCGGCGCAGGGCTTCGCCTAAGCACTGCAACAATATAACCGAGGTGGATGATGGTGGAGGGGGGCACCGCACCCGGCTAAACAATGTCAACTTGTGTGTTCTAGGGTGCACCCTGCCCCCGTATATAAAGGAGCAAGGGGGAGGCCGGACGGCCCTTGGGGCGCCCAAGGAGGGGAGGAATCCTCCTCCTAGTAGGAGTAGGATTCATCCTTTCCTAGTCCTACTAGGAGGGGGAAGGAAGGAGTGGGAGAGGGGAAGGAAAAGGGGGGCGCCGCCCCCTCCTAGTCCAATTCGGACTAAAGGGGGAGGGGGCGCGCGGCCTGCCCTGGCCGACCCTCTCTCTCTCCACTAAGGCCCATTAGTTCTCTGGGGGTGGGGGTTCCGGTAACCCTCCAGCACTCCGGTTTTATCCGAAACCACCTGAAACACTTCCGATGTCCGAATATAGCCGTCCAATATATCAATCTTTATGTCTCGACCATTTCGAGACTCCTTGTCATGTCCGTGATCACATCCAGGACTCCGAACCACCTTTGGTATAACAAAACAAATAAAGTCATAATATCGATCGTCATCGAACGTTAAGTGTGCTGACCCTACGGGTTCGAGGACTATGTAGACATGATTGAGTCTCATCTCCGGTCAATAACCAATAGCGGAACCTGGATGCTCATATTGGTTCCTACATATTCTACGAAGATCTTTATCGGTCAAACCGCATAACAACATACGTTGTTCCCTTTGTCATCGGTATGTTACTTGCTCGAGATTCGATCGTTGGTATCTCAATACCTAGTTCAATCTCCTTACCGGAAAGTCTCTTTACTCGTTTCCGTAATGCTACATCCCGTAACTAACTCATTAGTTACATTGCTTGCAAGGCTTATAGTGATGTGCATTACCGAGAGGGCCCAGAGATACCTCTCCGATACACGGAGTGACAAATCCTAATCTCGATCTATGCCAACTCAACAAAAACCATCAGAGACACCTGTATAGCATCTTTATAGTCACCCAGTTATGTTGTGACGTTTGATAGCACACTAAGTGTTCCTACGGTATTCGGGAGTTGCATAATCTTATAGCCATAGGAACATGTATAAGTTATGAAGAAAGCAATAGCAACAAACTAAACGATCATCATGCTAAGCTAATGGATGGGTCAAGTCAATCACATCATTATGTAATGATGTGATCTCGTTTTTCAAATGACAACTCTTTGTCCATGGCTAGGAAACTTAACCATCTTTGATCAACGAGCTAGTCAAGTAGAGGCATACTAGTGACACTTTGTTTGTCTATGTATTCACACATGTACTAAGTTTTCGGTTAATACAATTCTAGCATGAATAATAAACATTTATCATGATATAAGGAAATATAAATAAAAACTTTATTATTGCCTCTAGGGCATATTTCCTTCACTATGAACTCCTAAAACTTTCTGGTTATGCAATCTGGTGTTGGTGATACAGGGAGGCACAAATATCTCACACAACTAACAAATCCTACACTCCAATTGTATCCATCCGACAACACATAACCAAGAAAACCCCCAGAAATCATGTACCTCAGACCTTCGAAAACATCCAATATACTAGATGTGGCAATACATTTGATCGCTCTCCCCGATATTGGGTGTCGTCAAACTACTCTCACCACAAAGAGTATAGAAGCATTTTCAATGTCGGCGAACTCTGGTATTCCGAAACTGAAACGATAAGCACTATGACGAAAACACCTTGGAGCTCAACTCCCCGGGACACTGCCACAACCACTAAATGACAGGAGGCACCAAGACCGAATCCCCGTCACAATGATACCACAACGATCCAACAATACCCACGTGATCCTAAAACAAATTGAGTGAAAAAGGATAGAACAATGAAAAAACACCTACGCCACGAGTCCTCACAAGAGCAACGAAGGGGATGAGGAGTAAAAAGAATTCCTACTCTCCGATATAACTGGACTCAAAATAGTTTTTTTAGACTCAACAACGGCAGCGCTTTGATCAATCAAGGGGGCTACTAAGGTCGGTAAGGCTCTGATACCAACTTGTAGCGCCCAAGATGCGATTCTATCCCAATCACGTGATGAATTCATGATTGAGGCACAACCGCATTTCGAGCGCATAGCAAGGTGGATATCATTACAACATACCATGTACTGAATGGAAGAGAATACAAGATAAAGGCTTACACTCGCCACAAGCTACAACATGAATACAACAATTCATTAATACATAGAATCATCATACAGAAGAGCAGGATCCAACTAGGGATGAAATCAAATGAAAAAGAAGAATGACATCCACCCTGCTAATCCTAGGCTCCCTGACCCGGAACCTATCTCTTGATCGAAGAAGAAGAAGAAGAACTCCAAAAGCGATCAAGCATCGCTCTCACGTCAGATCATCACATTACATATACCTGCAACTGTTGTTGTAGTAATCTATGAGCCACGAGGACTCAGCAATCCCATTACCATGGGTATCAAGACTAGCAAAGCTTAATGGGTATGGAAAGGATAAGTGGTGAGGTTTACAGCAAGCGGCTAAGCAATGTATGGTGGCTAACTTACGAGTACAAGAGTAAGATGAGAAACTACGCAAACGGTCACAAACTAGTAATGATCAAGAAGTGATCCTGAACTACTTACGTTCAAACATAACCCCACCGTGTTCTCTTCCCGCACTCACTCGAAAAGAGACGGTCACAGTTACACACGCGGTTGGTGTATTTTAATTCGGATTTGGTATAAAGTTCTCCACAACTGGATATTAAAAATTTCCAACTGCCACATAACCGCGGGAACGGCTCTCGAAAGTTTAAACCCTGTAGGGGTGTCCCAACTTAGCCCATGACAAGCTCACGATCCGTGGAGACAATCCTCTGTAACATCCCAAATTTCAATTTGGATGTTAATCATTAGGTCATCATATGCATCCATGATTCTTGCATTTTGAACTAGTTCTATTTAGACATTTTGATCCCAGAGACCTTAAGCAACTCAAGGACCATTTGAGAGTTGGAGGTTATCATAAAAATTTCCATTTTCGAATTTTCAAAAATTAGTAAATTGGATCAAAGTGATTTTTATTTGAAATTATTTTTCCAATTATTTCAAAATAAATAAAATAATGAGAGAAGATAATATGACTTCTTCAAAACAGAGGAAATGATGGAAATTTAATTTTGAATAAAATATTTTTTTGAATTTTATTTGACATTTTATTCGGTTAAATTAGGAAAAAGTTGCATTTTAGCCCAAAAAAATGTTCATGTTGTCCTAAATATTAGGAGAGGACCGTGAAAATTATTTTTGGGATTTTAGGATTTTTTATTTTTATTTTGGATTTTTTTTTCCTTTTCGGCGAAATTATTTAAAAAAATTCCCTTCGGACCGAACTGGGCCAAAGGCCCAGACGGCCCGCACCGCCGCCGCCTTCCCAGCGCGCATCGCCGTGGTCTAGCCGGAGTCCAAGTCCGACTCTGTCGTCGCCTTGCCCCTCCCCCAAGCCGGCTCTCCCCCCTCCTTAAATAGCCACCGCCACCGCCCCCCTCTCCCTGCCGCCCGCTGACGCCAACCAACGCCGCTGTCGCCGCCTCGCCGGAGCACCACGCCCGCGTCACCGGTTCATCTCCCCCGAACCGGTGTAAACCGAATAACCAGACCGGTTTTTTTAACGATCTTTTTTGGTTTATTATTTAGGTTTTGTTAAATAGCGAGTGTTCACCCGTTTAGATCTGTTAACGAACGAATTCATTCGTTAGTTTCTATTAGCGGACGTTCGTCTGATAGATTTTTCTTTTTAGTTTTATTTTCGGCCTGTTACCTATCCATGAATAGTTTTCTTATAGATTAGTCGCTGATCTTCAAACCCTCGCTACTTTTTGCTCGTTTATCCAAATCTAGTGAAACCAACGCCAAAATCTTCGTCTTGTTCCCCTCTGTCCAGATAAACAAGTTGAACATGATTTTGGAAATTTAGATTTTGGTTTCAAGTAGATTTGAATTTGAACTTCTTTTGATTGTAGTTTGAGTTTTGTAAATCCAATTCAATTGATTCTTTTTGCAAATCGAAACTCTTCACTTGAACTTTCAGTTTAGATATTTTATTTTGGTTTTACCTATGCATATTATGCTTTAGTGCTTATGTATGCTATTGTTTGTTCATGATAGAGTTTCTAGAGTGCGGGGCTTGCTGCTACGAATGTCTAGGGTTTTCCGATCGTCGGCAAGGCAAGTAACACTTTGATCATATACCTTTATTACCCAGTTTTTATGCATTAGTTTCAACCCTCAAACATTGCATGAGTAGGTTTTGATAACATGTGGGTATTTGGGAAGTAGTTGATGAGGTAGGAACCTATTGTCTTATATTCAAACCCCGGGTGTAACTACGTTATGCCAATACTACTTTGCTATGCTTGTAGACGTGGATTGGTATGTGAGATCATGAAATATGTGAGAGTTATTTATGACCAAGGGAACTTTAAGGTGGCTACTTTAATATATGTATGGGTGGATTGGTTGCGGGCACCTGGAGCAATCCAGTGTTGTCCTAGGATATCCCGGAGTACCCGTGTGATCATCCTATGGTTTGCCACCCATGCTCAAAGGGATCATAAGATTATTCATGCTAGAAACTTCCATGTGCAGCCACAAGCCATGATGGGCTCTGGCATAGTTGAGTAAGTTGTGTGACCTCTTTCAGTGGTAGGCTAGCAGATGTAGGGGAAGTAGGTGGTACTGTCTACCCAGAGTAAAGAGTTAATGCTTCTAAAAGACTGTGTCTCGGTCATCCGTTTCTCAAACATCATGCAGTGCGAGAAATCCAACGGAGGAGATCGAGTCTTGTGGGGAAAAGTGCGCAAACCTCTGCAGAGTGTATAAACTAATCATGGTTAGTCGTTTCCCCGGTTATGGACATCTTGAGTATCTGGTACTTGAATTATTGATTTGATCTCATCACTTTACTTAATGAAATTGTTGGGTTTTAATTATTATTTTGGGATTGAGTTGGAGGAACCTTCTCAATAAAGTCATGAAATTTGTAGTTAAATAAAATATATTTCTTTGTTGTAGGAAAAAATAGCTTTATGCAAATGATAACCATAGAGCCTCCACCAACCAAATATGCATGTAGTGATAGTTGTTATTTGTTCATTGCTCTATGGTGTTATCTTGCCAGCATATTCCATGTGCTGACCTACACGGATGCAACATATCATGTTGCAGAATTTTTAGACGAAAAGTAAGGTGCGATAGGTCATTGTCATGCACTCAGTTTTGCCATGGAGTTTGATGGACTCATTTATCTTCGAAGCTTCCACAGTTATCTTATTTAGATGGCCTTCAGCCATATTATTGTAATAAGTACTATTTTTTAGACACTCATTGTAATAAGTGTGTGATTGAGCTCTGCAATAAATTCTCGAGTACTGTGTGTGTCAGCAATACCGATCCAAGGATGACACTTAAGCACAGAGACTTCGATACATTCGGGTCGGGTCGCTATAAGATGGTATCAGAGCACACACTGACTGTAGGATGCTGTAACGCCCCGGACACACCCGCCAGTGGTCGTTACTCCTGGCGGGATCTAGACTGGCCCCATAGATCAATACTAGTCTTTTCTGCACACTTTGTCCTCACTCGTGCGCACCCGGGAGCAACTTCCCGGTCGGTCACCCATCCTGAAACTACTCCAAGCTGAGCATGATTAACTTTGGAGTTCTGTCTGAATGGGCTCCCGGAAAAGAAGGAATTCCTTATTGATATGAGTAGTCTATCATCCCTATTAAGCCAGGCTATCACATACACCCCCACTCAGAGGAATCGACGTCCTCGTCGGGCCACATGAACGTTCCCTCTTGGCACATACGTCTGTGCATCCAGTCCAGTACATGTGCCATGCCGTGTGCCACGACGGGTCATAAACGTCATGAACAACATGACCGCGCACCTGTCCGCAAACATCCGTGTAACCACAAGGGTTGGCTCTGATACCAACTTGTAACGCCCCGGACACATCCGCCGGTGGTCGTTACTCCTGGCGGGATCTAAACTGGCCCCACAGATCAATACTAGTCTTTTCTGTGCACTTTGTCCTCACTCGTGCGCACCCGGGAGCAACTTCCCGGTTGGTCACCCATCTTGAAACTACTCCAAACTGAGCACGCTTAACTTTGGAGTTCTGTCTGAATGGACTCCCGGAAAAGAAGTAATTCCTTATTGATATGATTAGTCTATCATCCCTATTAAGCCAGGCTATCACAGACGCGACCACTAGGAAAAGCCACATGATACTCTTCTCTACTCATTTCCAACTCTTCTCCATTTCTACTCCATAGATGGAGGACCCAAGGAACAAGTTCACTCAACCGGATGACAACACACCTTTCGGACGACACTTGAAGGAAGTCACTAGGTACCTGAACATCGGCATACCAAGCTTCACCGGGACCTACACCGTCACTTTACCAGAAGAGGAGCACTAGATGATTCAAGTTCGTGTTCTAGGAAGGACGTTCACACCAGTTACCGAGCCCATTGAGTTTTCCTTTGATGCACCAACCTGGAGTCTAGGAAAGAGTATGGCCGCCCACATCGCCATTGGACGCATCGGCGAGGTGTACAAGAAGGATCTTAATGACACCATTTACCAGATATGTGGACGCCGAGATGAGCAATGGGAGACGATTCACACCAGGAAAGATAGATCCATTGCAGCCTACATACAAGAGTGGAACCAGCACATTCGATGGTACGAGAACCAGATGTGCGCCAACATGATAGACACGAAGAAGGTGATGACCCGGAACATGGAACTGGAGGAAGAACTCAAGTCTATGCGCGATGGTTATGAAGAAGAAATTGTTGTACTACTGGAGAAGAACGAAGACCTGAAGAAGAAGCTAGGAGTATTCATGGGGGATCCCGAACCTAGAGTGGACATTCGTTCAGAGGATTACATCATACTAGATGACACAGACTCCGACCCCGACAACGATGATGATTATGAAGACGAAGCCGGAGCAGATATCATGGAGTCTTCCACCGATCAAAATTTCTAGTCGACCACCATATTACCATTAGTATTCTCCCATGTATATAGTAATAGTCCGAGAGCTTTTGAAACGGTAGCTTAGATCGATTCTATGAATCTTGTTTGAATTGAGTGGTGTGAAATGAATGTGTTTGTCTCATGTGCATAAGGGTAATGAAATCTCTCTTTAGAACTCACTCTATTATGTTCTCACCCCTCTAACCTATCAGATGCCTCCGAGACATGACCTTGATGACCCACAAGTATCGGGGATCTATCATAGTTCTTTCGATAAGTAATTGTGTTGAGCCCAACGAGGAGCAGAAGGAAATGACAAGCGATTTTCAGTAAGGTATTCTCTGCAAGCACTGAAATTATCGGTAACAGATAGTTTTGTGATAAGGTAAGTCATAACGGGTAACAAGTAATAAAAGTAAAAAAGGTGCACCAAGGTGGCCCAATACTTTTTTATCAAAGTACAAGCCTGGACAAACTCTTATATAAAGGAAAGCGCTCCCGAGGACACATGGGAATTATTGTCAAGCTAGTTTTCATCATGCTCATATGATTCGCGTTTGTTACTTTGATATGTGGGTGGACCGGTGCTTGGGTACTGCCCTTCCTTGGACAAGCATCCCACTTATGATTAACCCCCTTCTCAAGCATCCGCAACTACGAAAGAAGAATTAAGGTAAATCTAACCATAGCATGAAACATATGGATCCAAATCAGCCCCTTACGAAGCAACACATAAACTAGGGTTTAAGCTTCTGTCACTCTAGCAGCCCATCATCTACTTATTACTTCCCAATGCCTTCCCCTAGGCCCAAACAATGGTGAAGTGTCATGTAGTCGACGTTCACATAACACCACTAGAGGAAATACAACATACATATCATCAAAATATCGAACGAATACCAAATTCACATGACTACTTATAGCAAGACTTCTCTCATGTCCTCAGGAACAAACGTAACTACTCACAAATCATATTCATGTTCATAATCAGAGGGGTATTAATATGCATAAAGGATCTGAACACATAATCTTCCACAGAATAAACCAACTAGCATCAACTACAAGGAGTAATCAACACTACTAGCAACCCACAGGTACCAATCTGAGGTTTTGAGACAAAGATCAGATACAAGAGATGAACTAGGGTTTGAGAGGAGATGGTGCTGGTGAAGATGTTGATGGAGATTGACCTCCTCCCGATGAGAGGATCGATGGTGATGACGATGGTGACGATTTCCCCCTCCCGGAGGGATGTTTCCCCGGTAGAACAGCTCCGCCAGAGCCCTAGGTTGGTTCCGCCAAGGTTCCGCCTCGAGACGGCGGCGCTTCGTCCCGAAAGCTTCCTCCAGATTTTTTTTCCAGGGCAAAAGACACCTTATACCAGAGGGTGGGCACCGGGGGCCTGTCGGGTGGCCTACGAGGCAAGGGGCGCGCCCATGGGAGTAGGGCGCGCCCCACCCTCGTGGACGGTGGCTGGCTCCCCTCTGGTGCTTTCTTCACCCAATATTTTTAATATGTTCCAAAACTGACTTTCATGGAGTTTAAGGACTTTTGGAGTTGTGCAGAATAGGTCTCTAATATTTGCTCCTTTTCCAGCCCAGAATTCCAGCTGCCGGCATTCTCCCTCTTCATGTAAACCTTATAAAATAAGAGAGAAAAAGGCATAAGTATTGTGACATAATGTGTAATAACGGCCCATAATGCAATAAATATCGATATAAAAGCATGATGCAAAATGGACGTATCAACTCCCCCAAGCTTAGACGTCGCTTTCCCTCAAGTGGAAGCCGATATCGAAAAATATGTCCACATGTTTAGAGATAGAGGTGGCGATAAAATAAAATACGGACACGAGGGCATCATGATCATTCTTAGAACATCAACATATATATATATTGTCATGTGATTTCTTATGCTAAAGTAATAATCTATTCACAATGTCAAGTATGAATCATAAACTTCATTGAAAGCTAACAAACTATAATCTCAGTGATTGAAGCAATTGCAATTCATCATAACATTGGAAAGAGTCAATATAAGAGCTTTTTAGCAAGTCCACATACTCAACTATCATTTAGTCTTTCACAATTGCTAACATTCACGCAATACTTATGGGTATGAAGTTTTAATCGGACATAGAGAAAGATAGGGGCTTATAGTTTTGCCTCCCAACCTTTTACCTCAAGGGTAATGTCAACAATAATAGTTTATAAAAACCCACATCCAATTAGCTATATATATCAGGATCTTTCCAACACACAGGGCTTGCCAAAGGATAAAATGTAAAAAGGAAAGGTGAAGATCACCATGACTCTTGTATAAAGTATAAGACAAAAATAAAAGATAGGCCCTTTGCAGAGGGAAGCAGAGGTTGTCATGTGCTTTTATGGTTGGATGCACAAAATCTTAATGCAAAAAACTTTATATTGCCACTTGTGATAGGGACCTTTATTATGCAGTCCGTCGCTTTTATTTCTTCTATATCACAAGCTCGTATAAAGCTTATTTTCTCCACACTAATAGATCATACATATTTAGAGAGCAATTTTTTGTTGCTTTTAACAATGACAACTTACTTGAAGGATCTTACTCAATCCATAGGTATATATGGTGGAATCTCATGGCAAAACTTGGTTTAAGGATATTTGTAAGCACAAGTAGTATCTCTACTTGGTGCAAAGAATTTGGCTAGCATGAGGGGGAAAGGCAAGATCAACATGTTGGATGATCCATGACAATATAATTTATTTCGGATATAAGAAAACATAACCCATTACGTTGTCTTCCTTGTCCAACATCAACTTTTTAGCATGTCATACTTTAATGAGTGCTCACAATCATAACAGATGTCCAAGATAGTATATTTATATGTGAAAACCTCTCTTTCTTTATTACTTCTTATTAATTGCAACGATGACCAAAACTATGTTTGTCAACCCTCAACAACTTTTATTCATCATACTCTTTTTATGTGAAGTCATTACTCTCCATAAGATCAATATGATCTCTTTTTTTATTTTTTTTATTTTTTTTCTTTTATTCCCTCAAGATCATAGCAAGATAACCAAGCCCTTGACTCAAAACTAATCTTTATTATATATAGCTCACGGACTCGATTACATAGATAAGGATCAACACTAAACTCAAAGCTAGATCATACTAAATTTTATTCTACTAGATCAAGATATAACCAAAAGGATCGAACTAAGAAAAATGGTAAAGATAGAAGTGTGATGGTGATACGATACCGGGGCACTCCCTCAAGCTTGGCAGTTGCCAAGGGGAGTGCCCATACCCGATACTCAGTTCTCCTTTGGTGGTGATGAAGATGGTGGTGGTGATCACAATTGTGCCTTCAGCTTTTCATATTATAGTTGAGGAGAGCAATTTCTTCCTTTAAATTATCGACCTCCGACTCCAACTTCAAGATCTTGTCACATAAATCTCCTTTGCTTTTCTGCCGAAAACGAGAAGGAATAGATCAGTTATTAGACCAGTTAGCCCTCTTAGGGAGGCTAGAGTTCTTGAACTTCACGTGCATATCCCTGGGTTAAGGTACAGGAACATCCTCCTCCTCCGAACTTGAATCATCGATCCTCATCAAATGAGCATCCTCCTCACCATCCGTAGTTCGACCATAAGGAGATAGGTCCCCATAGGTCTTTGGGTCAGCAATGAGATGTGAGACATAGCTCTCTCCGTCGGAGTCTTGAGATGACATCTTGCTCTAAATCTGCAGCAAAGATAGCTCGAAACAAAAATAGAGGATTGTGTCGTGGTACGATGGTCAAAACCTTCGGGAGATTATATAATGAATTTTTACCGACCAAAAGAAGTATCATGCAATAAATCAGAGTCCGGAGGGCATACGAGGAGCCCATGAGGCAGGGGCGCGCACAAGGGGTAGGGCGCGCCCTCCACCCTTGTGGACGCCTCGTGTCCTTTCCGGACTACTTTTATTTCCTGTTTTCTTAAATATTCCAAAACGGAGAAAAATTGCCATTAGAACTGTTTTTGAGTCGGTTACTTACCATACCACATACCTATTCCTTTTCGGCATCTAAAACATTTTGGAAAGTGTCCCTTATGTACTCCTCTGGGGTTACGGTATTAATAACATTGGTTTCAACATTTATGGGATCACCTGAGATATAATGTTTGATTCTTTGACCGTTCACCACCTTCGGGTTTGTGCCTTCGAAGTTTTTGATTTTTATGGCACCGAAACGATAGACCTCCTCGATAACGTAAGGATCTTCCCATTTAGAGAGGAGTTTTCTTGCAAAAAATCTTAACCGAGAGTTGTATAACAAAACATAATCACCTACATTAAACTCACGCTTTTGTATCCTTTTATCATGCCATCTTTTAAATTTTTCTCTAAACAGTCTGGCATTCTCATAGGCCTGGGTTCTCCACTCATCAAATGAGCTGATGTCAAATAGTCTCTTTTCACCGGCAAGTTTGAAATCATAATTGAGCTCTTTAATGGCCCAATATGCCTTATGTTCTAGTTCAAGAGGTAAGTGACATGCTTTTCCATAAACCATTTTATACGGAGACATACCCATATGATTTTTATATGCAGTTCTATAGGCCCATAATGCATCATCAAGTTTCTTGGACCAATTCTTTCTAGATCTATTAACAGTCTTTTGAAAAATTAATTTAAGCTCTCTATTACTCAGTTCTACTTGACCACTAGACTGTGGGTGGTATGGAGATGCAATTCTATGATTAACATCATACTTAGCAAGCATTTTAGGAAAAGCACCATGAATAAAATGTGAACCACCATCAGTCATTAAGTATTTAGGGACTCCAAACCTCGGAAAAATAACTTCTTTAAGCATCTTAATAGAGGTGTTATGATCAACACTACTAGTTGGAATAGCTTCTACTCACTTAGTAACGTAATCAACAACAAATAAAATATGTGTATACCCATTAGAGGAAGGAAACGGTCCCATATAATCAAAGCCCCAAACATCAAATAGTTCAATAACAAGTGAATATTTCATAGGCATTTCTTGACATCTACTAATATTACTAATTCTTTGACATTCATCACAAGACAAGAAAAACTTACGTGCATCTTTGAAGAGAGTAGGCCAATAAAAACCATATTGCAACACCTTATGTGCAGTTCTATCTCTAGCATGGTGGCCTCCATAAGCCTCAGAGTGACACTTGCGTAGGATCTGTTCCTGTTCATGCTCAGGTACACAACGTCTAATAACACCATCTACTCCTTCTTTATAAAGGTGTGGGTCATCCCAGAAGTAATGTCTTAAATAATAGAAAACATTTTTCTTTTGCTGACATGTGAAACTAGGTGGTATAAATTTAGCAACAATGTAATTAGCATAATTAGCATACCATGGAGCAGTATGAGAAGCATTTATGACAGCTAATTGTTCATCAGGAAAGCTATCATCTATAGTTAGTGGGTCATCAAGAACATTTTCTAACCTAGACAAGTTGTCTGCAACGGGGTTCTCATCTCCCTTTCTATCAATAATATGCAAATCAAATTCTTGTAGCAAGAGAACCCATCTAATAAGTCTAGGTTAAGCATCTTTCTTTTCCATAAGATATTTAATAGCAGCATGATCAATGTGAATAGTTACTTTAGAATCAACAATATAAGGTCTGAACTTATCACAAGCAAATACAACTGCTAAAAAATCTTTTTCAATAGTAGCATAATTTCTCTGGGCATTGTCTAGAGTTTCACTAGCATATTGGATAACATTTAATTTCTTATCAACTCTTTGTCCTAGAATAACTCCTACAGCATAATCACTAGCATCACACATAATTTCAAAGGGTAAATTCCAATCAGGTGGCTGAACAATAAGTGTAGAAATCAAGGCTTTCTTAAGTATTTCAAATGCTTCTACACAATCATCATCAAAGACAAAAGGAACATCTTTTTGTAAGAGATTAGTCAAAGGCCTAGAAACTTTTGAGAAGTCTTTAATGAACCTCCTATAAAAACCGGCATGACCAAGGAAACATCTTATACCTTTAATGTCCTTAGGACACGACATCTTTTCAATAACATCAACTTTAGCTTTATCAACTTCAATACCTCTTTCAGACACTTTATGCCCCAACACAATACCTTCATTAACCATAAAGTGGCACTTCTCCTAATTCAAGACAAGATTAGTTTCTTCACATCTCTGCAAAACTCGATCAAGGTTGCTTAAGCAATCATCAAAAGAAGTTTCATACACGGAGAAATCATCCATGAAAACCTCAACAATCTTTTCACAAAAGTTAGAGAATATATCAGTCATACATCTTTGAAAGGTAGCAGGTGCATTACATAAACCAAAAGGCATACGTCTATAAGCAAAGGTACCGAAAGGGCAAGTAAAAGTGGTCTTTTCCTGATCCTCTTTCGGCACAGGTATTTGAGAGAAAACAAAATAGCCATCTAGAAAGCGGCATTTGATCAATAAAAGGTAAAGGGTAATGATCCTTTCTAGTAGCTTTATTTAATTTGCGGAAATCAATTACCATTCTATAACCTGTAACAATTCTTTGTGGGATCAATTCATCTTTATCATTAGGAACAACAGTAATGCTTCCCTTCTTAGGGACACAATGGGCAGGACTTACCCACTGACTATCAGCAACAGGATAAATTATACCTGCCTCCAGAAGCTTTAGTATTTCATTTCTTACCACTTCTTTCATCTTAGGATTTAACCGTCATTGGTGATCAACAACCGGTTTAGCGTCTTTCTCCAATTTTATTTTGTGCTGACATAGAGTGGGACTAATGCCCTTAAGATCATCAAGAGTATATCCAATAGCAGCGCGGTGCTTCTTCATAGTTTTAAATAATTTCTCTTCTTCCTGCTCTGAAAGGTTAGCACTAATAATAACAGGATATGTCTTCTTTTCATCAAGATAAGAATATTTAAGAGTATCAGGTAATGGTTTAAGCTCAAACACGGGATCACCCTTGGGTGGAGGAGGATCCCCTAGAATTTCAACAGGCAAGTTGTGTTTCAAAATAGGTCTCTGTTTAAAGAATACTTTATCTATTTCCCTTCTTTCATTCATAAACATGTCATTTCCATGGTCTAGAAAATATTGTTATAAAGGATCATTCGGAGGCACAACAATAGAAGCAAGACCAATAATTTCATCTTTACTAGGCCATTCTTTATCATGGGGTTGTCTACGAAATTTAGCAAAATTAAAATCATGAGACATATCCCCTAAACCAACAGAAACACATCCTTTTTGTAGTCTATCTTAGCACTAACAGTATTCAAGAAGGGTCTACCAAATATAATGGGGCAAAAGTCATCTTGTGGGGAAGCAAGAACAAGAAAATTAGTAGAATATTTAATTTTCCCACACAAGACTTCAACATCTCTAATAATCCCAACTAGTGAAATAGTATCTCTATTGGCAAGCTTAATAGTAACATCAATATCTTCCATCTGAGCAGGTGCAATATCAAGCATAATTTCTTTATATAAAGTATAAGGTATTGCACTGACACTAGCACCCATATCACATAAGCCATGATAACAGTGATCTCCTATTTTAACAGAAAAAATAGGCATGCCAACAACAGGTCTATGTTTATCTTTAGTATCGGGTCTAGCAATTATAGCAGCTTCATCACAAAAGTAAATAACATGCCCATCAATATTATCGACCAAGAGATCCTTAACCATAGCAATACTAGGTTCAAATTTAATTTTCTCAGAGGGTGTAGGTGTTCTAGTATTACTCTTACGAACCACAGTTGAAGCTTTAGCATGATCCTTTATTCTAACAGGAAAAGGTGGTTTCTCAATATAAGTGGTAGGAACAATAGGATCAACATTATAAGTGATAGTCTTTTATTCAACTTTAATAGGTTCAACTACTTTTACTTCAATGGGAGGATGATATTTAAACCACTTATCCTTAGGGAGATCAACATGAGTAGCAACTGATTCACAGAAAGAAGCTACTATCTCAGAGTCAAGTCCATATTTAGTGCTAAATTCACGAAAAACATCGGTATCCATGAAAGATTTAACACAATCAAACTTAGGTGTTATACCTGACTCCTTACCTTCGTTGAGTTCCCAATATTCAGAGTTGCGTTTAATTCTTTCCGATAAATCCCATTTGAATTCAACAGTCTTCATCATAAAAGAACCAGTACAAGAAGTATCGAGCATGGAGCGATTATTGAGAGAAAGCCAAGCATAAATTTTTTGAATAATAATTTCTCTGGAGAGCTCATGATTGGGTGATGAATATAACATTGACTTAAGCCTCCCCCAAGCTTGAGCGATGCTTTCTCCTTCGCGAGGCCAAAATTTATATATATATATATATATATATATATATATAATTACGATCACGATGAACCAGATGCATAGGATAAAACTTCTGATGAAATTCCAATTTCAAACGGTTGTAGTTCCATGATCCAATATCATCACATAGCCTAAACCATGTCCATGCATTTCCCTTCAAAGATAAAGGGAATATCATCTTCTTGATAACATCCTCGAGCATACCTGCAAGCTTAAATAATCCACAGACTTCATCCACATAGATTAGGTGCATATTAGGATGTAATGTTCCATCTCCTGTAAAAGGATTAGCTAGCAGTTTCTCTATCATACCCGAAGGAATTCCAAAGTAAACATTTTCAGTAGGTTCAGTAGGTTGAGGAGCAACTCTTTGCTCTACTGGTCGGGGTGAAGATACCCCGAACAAGCCCCTCAAAGGATTGTTTTCCGTAGTAACAAGTGATAGTAAATTTCAGCTCACTATATAAATTTTTCCTTACCAAAGGCGCTTCACTCCCCGGCAACGGCGCCAAAAAAGAGCCTTGATGACCCACAAGTATAGGGGATATATCGTAGTCCTTTCGATAAGTAAGACTGTCAAACCCAACGAGGAGCAGAAGGAAATGACAAGCGGTTTTCAGTAAGGTATTCTCTGCAAGCACTGAAATTATCGGTAACAGATAGTTTTGTGCTAAGGTAATTCGTAACAGTAACAAGTAACAAAAGTAAAAAAGGTGAAGCAAGGTGGCCCAATCCTTTTTGTAGCAAAGGACGAGCTTGGACAAACTCTTATATAAAGGAAAGCGCTCCCGAGGACACATGGGAATTATTGTCAAGCTAGTTTTCATCATGCTCATATGATTTGCGTTCGTTACTTTGATAATTTGATATGTGGGTGGATCGGTGCTTGGGTACTGCCCTTCCTTGGACAAGCCTCCCACTTATGATTAACCCCCTTCTCAAGCATCTACAACTACGAAAGAAGAATTAAGGTAAACCTAACCATAGCATGAAACATATCGATCCAAATCAGCCCCTTACGAAGCAACGCATAAACTAGGGTTTAATCTTCTGTCACTCTAGCAACCCATCATCTACTTATTACTTACCAATGCCTTCCCCTAGGCCCAAACAATGGTGAAGGTTCATGTAGTCGATGTTCACATAACACCACTAGAGGAAAGACAACATACATCTCATCAAAATATCGAACGAATACCAAATTCACATGACTACTTATAGCAAGACTTCTCCCATGTCCTCTGGAACAAATGTAACTACTCACAAATCATGTTCATGTTCATAATCAGAGGGGTATTAATATGCATAAAGGATCTGAACATATAATCTTCCACCAAATAAACCAACTAGCATCAACTATAAGGAGTAATCAACACTACTAGCAACCCACAAGTACCAATCTGAGGTTTTGAGACAAAGATCGGATACAAGAGATGAACTAGAGTTTGAGAGGAGATGGTGCTGGTGAAGATGTTGATGGAGATTGACACCCTCCCGATGAGAGGATCGATGGTGATGACGATGGTGACGATTTCCCCCTCCCGGAGGGATGTTTCCCCGGCAGAACAGCTCCGCCGGAGCCCTAGATTGGTTTCGCCAAGGTTCCACCTCGAGACAGCGGCACTTCATCCCGAAAGCTTCCTCCTGATTTTTTCCAGGGCAAAAGACACCTTATACCAGAAGATGGGCATCGGGGGCCTGCCAGGTGGCCCACGGGGCAGGGGGTGCGCCCCCATCCTCATGGACGGTGGCTGGCTCCCGTCTGGTGCTTTCTTCGCCCAATATTTTTAATATATTCCAAAACTAACTTTCATGGAGTTTCAAGACTTTTGGAGTTGTGCAGAATAGGTCTCTAATATTTTCTCCTTTTCCAGCCCAGAATTCCAGCTACCAACATTCTCCCTCTTCATGTAAACCTTGTAAAATAAGAGAGAAAAGACATAAGTATTGTGACATAATGTGTAATAATAGCCCATAATGCAATAAATATCGATATAAAAGCATGATGCAAAATGGACGTATCAGACCCCGCATTCGCCTTCCCATCGGTGCTCACTCAGTTGATCCAACAGCAGAATGCCTTGATGTAGTTGCTAGTCCAGAACCAAGGTAATAACAACAACAACCCACCGCCACCACCGCCAGTTGACAACTTAGCCCGCTTTCTAAGGTTGAATCCGCCGGTGTTCTCTAGTAGCACCGAGCCGATTGTTGTTGATGACTGGCTTCGCAAGATTGGAAGGGAGCTGACGACCGCAGGTTGCACAGATGCTGAGATGGTGCGCTTTGTCGCACATCAACTAGATGGACCCGCAGCCTCATGGTGGGAGAATTACACAGTCACTTTCCCCGTGGCCAATGTCACTTGGGATCAGTTTCAGCGAGAATTCTGCACTGCACATGTCTCAACTGGAGCCATGAGTATGAAGAAGTGTGAGTTCCGCAACTTACGCCAGGGAAATCGTACTGTGGCGCAGTACATGGAGGAGTTTAGCAAGTTAGCACGCTATGCCCCAGATGACGTGGCCACAGATGCCACAAAGCAGG
The DNA here is from genome assembly GCF_018294505.1 of Triticum aestivum. Lineage (NCBI taxonomy): Eukaryota > Viridiplantae > Streptophyta > Magnoliopsida > Poales > Poaceae > Triticum > Triticum aestivum. The sequence continues at coordinate 521,536,156 of NC_057812.1, forward strand.
AGAAGTTTCTTGAGGGGCTGAATGATGAGCTGAGTATGCAGTTGATCGTGGCAACATTCACTAACTACCAGGAGTTGGTAGACATGGCTCTTATGATTGAAGGCAAGCAGCAACAGATAGAGAACGGCAAACGAAAGTATGGACAGGGGAAGCACAACTCTGGAGCTCGGCTGAAGCCTCGTTTTATCCCGAACTCGGGAGGACCTACCCATCATAACCATGGAGGCCATACTCACAATGGAGCAAGTTCACATAACTAGAGTGGCCCTAAAAAATGGTAATGAGAATGGAGGAAACACCAGTCAGAACCATTTCAACCCCGCTACACCCACCAAGAAGGATCTAAGTCACATTACTTGTTTCAAGTGCGGGAAGACTGGACACTACGCCACCGAGTGTCCTGAAGTAAAGAATGGAAATGGCAATGGAAGCTCAGGGAGGAAGCCAAATCCTTTCACCAGAGGTCAGGTGAACCACATCAACATGGAGGAAGTTGAAGAGCAGCCTGACGCAGTGATTGGTAAGTTTTTGATTAAGTCATTTACCGCCCTTGTTCTTTTTGACACTGGTGCATCACATTCATACATATCAAGGGGATTTTTGGACAAGTTTAAATTGCCAACCTTAGCTCTTAGGTCACCCTTGTTAGTAAGCTCACCAGGAGTGGAGTATATGGCCAGCCGATGGTGTGATCAGTTGCCATTAACCATTGGTAACCATGTTTTCCCATCAGACCTAATAATTTTGGAGTCACAAGGATTGGATATAATACTAGGCATGGATTGGCTATCGAAGTATGGAGGAAACATCGATTGTGCTAGTAAGTCAATACTTCTCACCACCCCGGAGGGAAAAATATCAAGTATGTGTCTAGGCATGCGCCAAGGAGGACTCAAGTGAATGCACTTTCGGGATTTGTTCGGGAGGAAGTGCTAGTTGTGAAGGATTATCCCGACGTATTCCCGGAGGAACTACCAGGCATGCCACCAGATCGAGATATAGAATTTTTGATAGAGTTGTTACAAGGCACCAAACCAATATCAAAGAGACCGTATCGGATGCCCGCAAATGATCTGAAGGAAATTAAGAAACAGATTAAGGATTTATTGGAGAAATATTATATTCGACCAAGCTCGTCACCATGGGGAGCCCCAGTTCTCCTAGTTGACAAGAAGGATGGATATTTGAGAATGGTTGTGGATTATCTTGTACTGAATGAGGTGATGATCAAGAACAAATACCCACTACCGATGATCAATGATTTGTTTGACCAGCTGCAGGGAGCTAAAGTATTCTCGAAGATCAATCTACGATCAGGACACCACCAGCTGAAGATCTAAGAATAGGATATACCTAAGACAGCTTTTACCACAAGGTATGGGCTATATGAGTACACCATCATGTCTTTTGGTTTGACTAACGCCCCTGCCTACTTTATGAGTATGATGAATAAGGTGTTCATGGAGTTCTTGGATAAGTTTGTTGTGGTATTCATTTATGGTATATTGGTATACTCGAAGAATGAAGAAGAACATAAGGAACATTTGCGCTTGGTTCTTGAGAAGCTCAGGGAACATCAGCTATATGCCAAGTTTAGCAAATGTGAGTTTTGGTTGAAAGAAGTTGGATTTCTCGGACATGTTATATCTGGAGAAGGTATAGCAGTAGACCCTGATAACCCACAAGTATAGGGGATCACAACAGTTTTCGAGGGTAGAGTATTCAACCCAAATGTATTGATTCGATACAAGGGGAGCCAAAGAATATTCTCAAGTATTAGCAGCTGAGTTGTCAATTCAACCACACCTGGAAACTTAATATCTTTAGCAAAGTATTTAGTAGCAAAGTAATATGATATTAGTGGTAACGATAGCAAAAGGTAACGGTAGCAAAAGTAATACTTTTGGGTTTTATAGTGATTGTAACAATAGCAACGGAAAAGTAAATAAGCGAAGAACAATATAGGAAAAGCTCGTAGGCATTGGATTGGTGATAGAGAATTATGTCGGATGCGATCGATCATGTAACAGTCATAACCTAGGGTGACATAGAACTAGCTCTAGTTCATCAATGTAATGTAGGCATGTATTCTGAATATAGTCATACATGCTTATGGAAAAGAACTTGCATGACATCTTTTGTCCTACCCTCCCGTGGCAGCGGGGTCCTATTGGAAACTAAGGGATATTCAGGCCTCCATTTAATAGAGTACCGGACCAAAGCATTAACACATAGTGAATACATGAACTCCTCAAACTACGGTCATCACCGGGAGTGGTCCTGATTATTGTCACTTCGGGGTTGCTGGATCATAACACATAGTAGGTGACTATAGACTTGCAAGATAGGATCAAGAACTCTCATATATTGATGAAAACATAATAGGTTCAGATCTGAAATCATGGCACTCGGGCCCTAGTGACAAGCATTAAGCATAGCAAAGTCATAGCAACATATATCTCAGAACATAGTGGATACTAGGGATCAAACCATAAAAAAACTAACTCGATTACATGATAAATCTCATGCAACCCATCACCGTCCAGCAAGCATACGATGGAATTACTCACACACGGCGGTGAGCATCATGAAATTGGTGATGGAGGAAGGTTGATGATGATGATGGCGACAGATTCCCCTCTCCGGAGCCCCGAACGGACTCTAGATCAGCCCCCCGAGAGAGTTTAGGGTTTGGCGGCGGCTCTGTATCGTAAAACGCAATGAATCCTTCTCTCTGATTCCTCCTCGAACGTGAATATATAGAGTTGGAGTTGAGGTCGGTGGAGCTCCAGGGGGGCACGAGGCAGGGGGCGTGCCCAGGGGGTAGGGCGCGCCCCCACCCTTGTGGACAGGGTGTGGGCCCCCTGGCGTGGATCTTTCTTCTAGTATTTTTTATATATTCCAAAATAATTCTCCATTGATTTTTAGGTCATTCTGAGAACTTTTATTTCTGCACAAAAATAACACCATGGCAATTCTGTTGAAAACAGTGTCAGTCCGGATTAGTTCCATTCAAATCATGCAAGTTAGAGTCCAAAACAAGGGCAAAAGTGTTTGGAAAAGTAGATACGACAGAGATGTATTGATACATCCATTTTGCATCATGCTTTTATATCGATATTTATTGCATTATGGGCTGTGATTACACATTATGTCACAATACTTATGCCTATTCTCTCTTATTTTACAAGGTTTACATAAAGATGGAGAATGCCAGCGGCTGGGATTCTGGGCTGGAAAAGGAGCAAATATTAGAGACCTATTCTGCACACTCCAAAAGTCTTGAAACTTCACGGAAGATGTTTTCCAAATATATAAAAAATACTGAGAGCAAGAGCTTCACCAGGGGGCCACACCCTGCCCATGAGGGTGGGGGGCGCGCCCTACCCCCTGGGCACGCCCCCTACCTCGTGGGCCCCCTGGTGGCCCTCCTGTGGCCATCTTCTGCTATATGGAGTCTTTCGATGGGAAAAAAATCATAAGCCATCTTCTCGGACGAAACTCCGCCGCCACGAGGCGGAACCTTGCCGGAACCAATCTAGGGCTCTGGTAGAGCTGTTCTGCTGGGGAAACTTCCCTCCCGGAGGGGGAAATCATCGCCATCGTCATCACCAATGCTCCTCCCATCAGGAGAGGGAAATCTCCATCAACATCTTCATCAGCACCATCTCATCTCAAAACCCTAGTTCATCTCTTGTATCCAATTCTTTTCTCCAAGTCCGGGATTGGTGCTAGTAGGTTGCTAGTAGTGCTGTAGTTGATGCTAGTTTGTTTAATTGGTGGAAGATCATATGTTCGGATCCTGTATGCATATTAATACCCCTCTTATTATGAACATTTTTTTGCTTTGTGAGTAGTTACTTTTGTTCCTGAGGACATGGGAGAAGTCTTGCTATTAGTAGTCATGTGAATTTGGTATTCGTTCGATATTTTGATGAGATGTATGTTGTCTCTCCTCTAGTGGTGTTGTGTGAACGTCGACTACATGACACTTCACCATTATTTGGGCAAAGAGGAAGGCATTGGGAAGTAATAAGTAGATGATGGGTTGCTAGAGTGACAGAAGCTTAAACCCTAGTTTATGCGTTGCTTCATAAGGGGCTGATTTGGATCCGTATGTTTCATGCTATGGTTAGGTTTACCATAATACTTTTGTTATAGTTGCGGATGCTTGCAATAGAGGATAATCATAAGTGGGATGCTTGTCCAAGTAAGGGCAGTACCCAAGCACCAGTCCACCCACATACCAAATTATCAAAGTACCGAACGCAAATCATATGAACGTGATGAAAACTAGCTTGACGATATTCACATGTGTCCTCGGGAGCGCTTTACATCTTATTCGAGTTTGTCTAGGCTTGTCCTTTGCTACAAAAAGGATTGGGCCATCTTGCTGCACCTTATTTACTTTTGTTACTTGTTGCTGGTTACAAATTATCTTATCACAAAACTATCTGTTACCACTTATATCAGTACTTGCAGAGAATACCTTGCTGGAAACCGCTTATCGTTTCCTTCTGCTCCTCGTTGGGTTCGACACTCTTACTTATCGAAAAGACTACGATAGATCCCCTATACTTGTGGGTCATCACGTATCAACTCCCCCAAGCTTAAACCTTTGCTTGTCCTCAAACAATTCAGTTGATAAACTGAAAGTGATAAAGAAAAACTTTTACAAACTTTGTTTGCTCTTGTTGTTATAAATATGTAAAGCCAGCATTCAAGTTTTCAGCAAAGGTTATGACTAACCATATTCACAATAACACTTAGATATCATGTTTACTCATATCAATGGCGTAATCAACTAGCGAGCAATAACAATAAATTTTGAATGACAACACTTTCTCAAAACAATCATGATATGATATAACAAGATGGTATCTCGCTAGCCCTTTCTGAGACCGCAAAACATAAATGCAGAGCACCTTTAAAGGTCAAGGACTGACTAGACATTATAATTCATGGTAAAAGAGATCCAGTCAAGTCATACTCATTGTAAACTAACAGTAATGAATGCAAATGACAACGGTGCTCTCCAACTGGTGCTTTTTAATAAGAGGATGATGACTCAACATAAAAGTAAATAGATAGGCCCTTCGCAGAGGGAAGGATTTGTAGAGGTGCTAGAGCTCGGTTTTGAAATAGATATGAATAATATTTTGAGCGGTATACTTTCATTGTCAACATAACAACCGAGAGATCTCGATATCTTCCATGCTACACACATTATAGGCGGTTCCCAAACACAATGGTAAAGTTTATACTCCCCCTCCACCAACAAGCATCAATCCATGGCTTGCTCGAAACAACAAGTGCCTCTAACTAACAAGAGTCCTGGGGGAGTTTTGTTTGCAGTTATTTTGATTTGATTTGCATAAAGCATGGTACTGGGCATCCCGGTGACTAGCCATTTTCTCGTGAGTGAGGAGCGGAGTCCACTCCTCTTGAGAATAACCCGCCTAGCATGGAAGATACAGACAGCCCTAGATGATACATGAGCTGTTCGAGCATACAAAACATAATGTTTATTTGAAGGTTTAGAGTTTGGCACATACAAATTTACTTGGAACGACAGGTAGATACCGTATATATGTAGGTATGGTGGACTCATATGGAATAAATTTGGGGTTTATGGAGTTGGATGCACAAGCGGTATTCCCGCTTAGTACAAGTGAAGGTTAGAAAAAGACTGGGAAGTGACCAGCTAGAGAGCGACAACAGTCATGAACATGCATTAAAATTAATCAACACCGGATGCAAGCATGAGTAGGATATAATGCACCATGAGCATAAATATCATAGAGGCTATGTTGATTTTGTTTCAACTACATGCGTGAACATGTGCCAAGTCAAGCCACTCGAATCGTTCAAAAGAGGATACCACCCTATCATACCACATCACAAACATTTTAATAGCATGTTGGCACGCAAGGTAAACCATTATAAGCTCCTAGCTATTTAAGCATGGCATAAGCAACTACAATCTCTAATTGTCATTGCAAACATGTTTATTCATAATAGGCTGAATCAGGAACAATGAACTAATCATATTTACAAAAACAAGAGAGGTCGAGTTCATACCAACTTTTCTCATCTCAATAAGTTCATCATATGATCATCATTATTGCCTTTCACTTGCACGACCGAATAGTGTGGATAATAATAATAGTGCCCGTGCATTGGACTAAGCTGGAATCTGCAAGCATTCAATTCAAGAGAGAAGACAAGGTAATATGGGCTCTTTGTTAGATCAACAATAATGCATATGAGAGCCACTCAACATTTCCATTATGGTCTTCTCCTCTCGACCCCCAAAGAACAAGAAAAGAAATAAAACTATTTACACAGGAAAGCTCCCAACAAACAAAAAAAGAACATGAAATCTTTTTGGGTTTTCTTTTAGTTACTACTACAAGCAAGAAAGAAACTAGCTAAAAGCTACAACTAATTTTTTTTGGTTTTTCTTAAGGTTTATCAAACACACAAGAAGAAAGCATAAAAGGGAAAATAAACTAGCATGGATGATACAGTGAAAAAGTATGAGCACCGACAACTAGCATGGGTGTGTGAACATAAATGTAATGTCGGTGAGAAATACGTACTCCGCCAAGCTTAGACTTTTGGCCAAAGTTGGTCTATGGCCACGGCTGGCCTGGCAGATATCCAAAGTTGTAGCTAGGGTCGTACTGAGATGCAGCGACAATTGCCTGATGAGCTGCAGCTTGGAGGCGAGCCGTCTCTGCCCTCCTCTCGTACTCGGCCGCCTCCTCCATGGTTATAACATATCTCCCCTTTGCCTGAAAGTCAAAGAAGGTAGGAGCAAGGAGAGCGACGTGATAGGTCTGTTGTCTGTCAAAGATTAGTCGGTACTGGAGGAACTGATCGTTCCTCTCACCAAACTGATGACGGACCATAGCATCATAATCTAAATAAGTAGGAGGCAACTCAATATCATATCCACGTATGGGTATCTAAAGAAAGTTAGCAATACAAGTTGCAAAAATTCCACCAAATAAATCTCCATGAATATGATTATTATGCAACCTACGTGACATGCTTCATCTTTACCGTTTATGCACCTTGTATTGTTTATATCCTAAAACAGCGCTCCTGAGAACGCTGAGATCAGGTACACACATGTGACATGCTTCATCTTTACCGTTTATGCACCTTCCTATGAAAAGAGCAAAATAATGTATAGCAGGAAAATGAATGCTCCCTATGGTGGCTTGTGTTACATCTCTAGATTCCCCCACAGTTATACTAGCAAGAAAATCTCTAAATTCATATTCGGGAGTTCACTAACATCACCCCACTATGGAAGCTTACAAGTAGTGGTAAAATCTTCTAAGTCCATTGTATAATATTTATCATAAAGATCAAACAGGACAGTGTGAGAATTACGTGAAGATGAAAAGTTTAACCTTGTCACAAAGGAATCAGTTAGGTGATAGTATTGGCGGCACTTATCTGCCTCGAAGCTCTCAAGATCAGCATTACGCACATATGCTTCAAATTCCTTCTTGATTCCTGCTCGAATCATGAAGTCCTCTGACGGCCATTCACAAGGCCGCACTTGAGCTTGTCTTGGTGGTTCCTCGTCCGCATCGCGTATTGCGGGTCTGGGTCCTTGCTTCCTTGAAGAACCACCTTGGTACATTTTCCTAAACATATTTCTTCCTCTGGAAAATTTCTAAAAATTTTAGTAACTCAAAATAAAAGTGAACCGAACTTAACAAAATTGATAGCAACTACTCCTACAAGTGCCTAGAGGATATATCATGCATTAAAACTACTTTTGACCATAAAATTTTGACATGCAAGCTCAAGAACAGGGTCACCTAAGCAGCAAAAATTTGCAATGCATAAAGCACTAGAACAAAAACTAATTGGACCATTGGAGGAGTCACATACCAAATAACAATCCCCCAAAGAAGTTTTGTGAATGGAGCTTTGAGCAAGGAGATCGAAAATGGCAGCAAGATGAGCTTCGACTCGGGTTTGAGTTGTCTAGTGATTTTTTTAGGAGGAAGAAGGAGTGTGTGGTGGCTGGAATAAGTGGAGGGGACCACCATGGGCCCACGAGGCAAGGGGTGCACCCAGGCGGGTGGGCGCGCCCTGGACCCTCGTGGCCAGGTGCTTGCTCCCCCTGATGTGTTCTCAGTGCTAGATATTCTCAAATATTCTAGAAAAAATCATATTTAATTTTTAGGGCATTTGGAGAACTTTTATTTTCGGGGTATTTTTTATTGCATGGATAATTCAGAAAACAGACAGAAAATACCATTTTTGCTTTATTTAATATAAATAACAGAGAGCAAAAAGAGAGTACAAAGAGTTGTGTTTTCTAAATTCATCCATCTCATGCTCATCAAAAGGAATCCACTAACAAGGTTGATCAGGTCTTGTTAACAAACTCATTTCGAATAACATGAAACTGGAGAATTTCGAATAACACTAGGTTACCTCAACGAGGATATGCATGTCCCCAACAATAAGAATATCATATTTCTTCTTGACAGTAGGAAGAGGAAATTCAAAACCTCCAATAGTAATTGTTGAAATTTTTCCAATAGAGTTGATACTGTGGACTTGAGGTTGTTTCCTCAGACAGTGTACCGTATGCTCATTACCATTAACATGAAAAGTGACATTGCCTTTGGTGCAATCAATAACAGCCCCTGTAGTATTGAAAAAGGGTATTCCAAGAATAATAGACATATTGTCGTCTTCGGGAATATCAAGAATAACGAAGTCCATTAAAATAGTAACGTTTGCAACCCAATAGGCACATCCTCACAAATACCGACAGGTATAGCAGTTGATTTATCAGCCATTCACAAAGATATTTCAGTAGGTGTCAATTTATTCAATTCAAGTCTACGATATAAAGAGAGAGGCATAACACTAACACCGGCTCCGAGATCACATAAAGCAGTTTTAACAAAGTTTCTTTTAGTTGAGCATGGTATAGTGGGTACTCCTGGATCTCCAAGTTTCTTTGGTATTCCACCCTTAAAAGTATAATTAGCGAGCATGGTGGAAATTTCAACTTCCGGTATCTTTCTTTTATTAGTAACAATATCCTTCATTTACTTAGCATAACGATTCATTTTAAGCATATCAGTCAAACGCATACGCAAAAAGATAGGTCTAATCATTTCAGCAAAGCGCTCAAAATCCTCATGTAACACCCCAGATGTAACTTACCATATTTGTACTCCAACTATTGCCATTTTTGGCTCTAAGTTATGAGTTTCGTGGTTGGGTTTTTGTCTTTGTTTTGCATTTTGCTCATGTCATGCATTTCATATCGTATCATCATGTCCATCTCATTTGCATACGTGTTCGTCTCATGCATCCGAGCATTTTCCCCGTTGTCTGTTTTGCAATCCGACACTCCTATGTCCTCCAGCGCCTCCCTTTGTCTCTTTTCATGTGCGGGTGTTAAAATTTCTCGGAATGGACCGAGATTTGCCAAGCGGCCTTGGTACACCACCAGTAGACCGCCTATCAAGTTTCGTGCCATTTGGAGTCCGTTTGATACTCCAACTGTTAACCGGGGAACCGTAAAGGCCTCGTGTGTGTTGCAGCCCAACACCCCTCCAAAGTGGCCAAATAACCCTTCCCAACCTATCTCATGTCCTCCGCCGTCGGATCACAATCGCGTGGTCGAAAACTACACCTCATTTGGACACCCCACCTCCTTCTATGTATAAATAGGTGCTCCCCTCTAAAATCCTCGCGCAGATAAACCCTAGCCCCGCTCCTCCGCGCCGCCGGACATGTCCGCCTCCTGCTGGACGTCCCGCGCCGCCGCCCCGAGCCAGTGATGCGCCGCCACCTGTCCCGCGTGCCTTCCCCGCCGCCGCGGCCCACTGGGGCCCGAGGCAGGCCTGCCCCGGGCCGAACGGGCCCGACCGCGCGCCACTTCCGCCGCCCCGCTCCCCATGAGTTCCCGCCAGAGCGCTCCGCCACCCCGCGCTTCGGCTTCGCCGCCGCCTACCGTGCCCGCTGTCACTAGCGCTCCTCCACGCCGGATGGTAGCCGTGCCGCTCCTCCGTCGCTGGCGCCCGTCTCCGCCACCTCCCACTTTCGCCGGTCGCCGGACCCCCCTCGCCGGCCTCCTCTCCTTCAAGCTCCGGTCGCCGCCCTTGCAGACTCCGGCGAGATCCCCTCCAACTCTGGCGACCTCCAATTCCGGTGATCCTCGATCTGCGTGCCGCACCGAAACCCTAGATCTGTCCAGAGGTTGACCCTGAGATTTTCCTAAGTCTTTTATTTTTGCATTCTGAAGCCCTGTTCAACATGCCATAACTTCCCACCCGTAGCTCCGTTTTGCATGCATGATATATCAAAATGTTCATCATGGTGTGCTCTTCATTTTGTTCCATTGTGGTCTGCTTGTTTGAGTCCATGTTGATGCCCAAATGACTGATGCAAGAGTGCTATAAAATGTTAGGTGCTGATTCTTGGCAGAGTATGAGCATTTGTCATTTTTGCTACATTTGTTGTGTGCTGCATATGACTTGAGCTCTACATGTGTTTTGGACTATGCCATGCCATCTTTACAGGGGTGTATGCCATGTATTTTTGTGATCAATGTGGTGACTAGAACATGCATGAAAAGTAGCTCTCATGATATTGCTGATTTCAGAGACTTAGTATTTCACCAAGTCATTTCACTGCTGTTATTTTTATGCCATGTATTCATGTTGCTACAGTGAGATACATGCTTCTTTTGAGTATGTTCAGTAAGAATGATTTGGACATATGGTCATGCTATATCCATCCATGCCCCTGTTTCCATTTATGGAGTGCCCTAGCATGACTCAATCTTGCTCTACTTTTGCTATAAAATGTTCCTGGCATATTGTTTACATGTTAATAAATTTTTCCAAGGTTGTTGTAGTTGATCCAAGCATGCTATAAACTTTTTCTTGCCATGGTTAGCTTCTTGACATGTCTTCTTGCTGGTAGTATGCTTAGTTTTTCATGCAATGCCTTGTGATGAGTGGATCGAGCTCGCAAAGAGGCCTTCACAACTCTGTTTTGCCATGCTCTGTTTTCTGCTAAGTCTGAATCTGTTAACGAAACTTGCTATGTTTACATGGGTGCCATCATATTTTCAGTGCCCTTTTGCCTTATGATCAGTAAGGGACTTTTGTTCTATGCTTTGAGTAGATTCAAGCCATGCCCTTTTGGCTATGTTCTATTCCTGTAGCATGTTGTTTGCTTGCTATAAACATTGCTTCTTGATGTTAATTCCTGGCATGTTAGTTTTTTCACCAAGTCTGTGAAGCTGATATCTTTTGCACCTTTGCCATGCTTGTTTGAACCTGCTATTGTGTGATTTAGCCATAGCTCAGTGTTCATCTTTTGTCAAGCATCTTGAGTAGATCGCTGCCATATGCTTTGTTGCTATGTTGGAGTGCAGTAGCTTAGTTTATTGTTGCATTCTAGATGGCATCGTGTTGTTAATCGCAGAATTGTGCCATTATTGTTTTGCTTGCCATTTGCAAACCGTGCATTCGATTCCGGTGATCTTTATATTGATTTCGACCGAAATCAACTCATCTTTCCAGCGGCACACTTGGTTTGCCAAGTTGAGTCCTGGTTCAATGTTTCCCTTCCGAAGCATGCATATGCATTGCATATCACACCCCGCATATCATGCCCTATTTTGCATCATGTTGCTTGCGCATTGCACTGTGATTGATTGTTGGTCCTTTGCTTGTGTTCTTGATTTGGGTAGAGCTCGGAGACGATTACGTGATTGAGGAACCCGTTGAGTACGCTTACGAGGATCAAGCTTTCGTCACCTCGGAGAACTTTGCAGGCAAGATGACCATACCCTCGAAATCACTTCCATCTTTGCTTGCTAGTTGTTCGCTCTATTGCTATGCCGCGATACCTAAGTTGTATTGTTTATCTCCTAAAACAGCGCTCCTGAGAACGCTGAGATCAGGTACACACATGTGACATGCTTCATCTTTACCGTTTATGCACCTTCCTATGAAGAGAGCAAAATAATGTATAGCAGGAAAATGAATGCTCCCTATGGTGGCTTGTGTTACATCTCTAGATTCCCCCACAGTTATACTAGCAAGAAAATCTCTAAATTCATATTTGCGAGGTTCACTAACATCACCCCACTATGGAAGTTTACAAGTAGTGGTAAAATCTTCTAAGTCCATTATATAAGATTTATCATAAAGATCAAACAAGAGAGCGTGAGAATTACGTGAAGATGAAAATTTGAACCTTCTCATAAAGGAATCAGTTAGGTGATAGCATTGGCGGCACTTATCTGCCTCGAAGCTCTCAAGATCAGCATTACGCACATATGCTTCAAATTCCTCCTTGATTCTTGCTCGAATCATGAAGTCCTCTGACGGCCATTCACAAGGCCGCACTTGAGCTTCTCTTGATGGTTCCTCATCCGCATCGCGTATTGCGGGTCTGGGTCCTTGCTTCCTTGAAGAACCACCTTGGTACATTTTCCTAAACATATTTCTTCCTCTGAAAAATTTCTGAAATTTTTAGTAACTCAAAATAAAAGTGAACCGAACTCAACAAAATTGATAGCAACTACTTCTACAAGTGCCTAGAGGATATATCATGCATTAAAACTACTTTTGACCATAAAATTTGACATGCAAGCTCAAGAACAGGGTCACCTAAGCAGGAAAAATTTGCAATGAATAAAACACTAGAACAAAAAACTAATTGGACCATTGGAGGAGTCACATACCAAAGAACAATCCCCCAAAGCAGTTTCGTGAATGGAGCTTTGTGCAAGGAGATCGAAAATGGCAGCAAGATGAGCTTGGACTCGGGTTTCAGCTGGCTAGTGATTTTTTGGGAGGAATGAGGAGTGTGTGGTGTCTGGAATAAGTGGAGGGGGCCACCATGGGCCCACGAGGCAGGGGCGCGCCCAGGAAGATGGGCGTGCCCTGGACCCTCGTGGCCAGGTGCTTGCTCCCCCTGATGTGTTCTCAGTGCCAGATATTCTCAAATATTCTAGAAAAAATCATATTTAATTTTCAGGGCATTTGGAGAACTTTTATTTTTGGGATATTTTTTATTGCATGGATAATTCAGAAAATAGAGAGAAAATATTGTTTTTGCTTTATTTAATATAAATAACAAAGAGTAAAAAGAGAGTATGGAGAGTTGTGTTTTCTAAATTCATCCATCTCATGCTCATAAAAAGGAATCCACTAACAAGGTTGATCAGGTCTTGTTAACAAACTCATTTCGAATAACATGAAACTGGAGGATTTCGAATAACACTAGGTTACCTCAACGGGGATATGCATGTCCCCAACAATAAGAATATCATATTTCTTCTTGATAGTAGAAAGAGGAAATTCAAAACCTCCAATAGTAATTGTTGAAATTTTTCCAATAGAATTGATAATGTGGACTTGAGGTTGTTTCCTCGGAAAGTGTACCGTATGCTCATTACCATTAACATGAAAAGTGACATTGCCTTTGGTGCAATCAATAACAGCCCCTGTAGTATTTAAAAAGGGTCTTCCAAGAATAATAGACATACTATCGTCTTCGGGAATGTCAAGAATAACGATGCGACTATATCTCCCACGATGCGGCTATATCTCCCACGTGTCAGAGCACGACTTAGAGGCATAATTGCATAGTAGGCATGTCGCAAGAGGGGTAATCTTTACACATCCCATGTACTGAATAAGAAAGGGATAAAGGGTTGGCTTACAATCGCCACTTCACACAATACATAAATATAGCATTACATCATCCAGAATACAATCAAGGTCCGACTACGGAACCAAATAATGAAAGACAACCCCAAATGCATAGATCCACGATCGCCCAGACTGGGCTCCTCTACTGATTGTCCTGAAAAGGCACATAGTAACGTCCAGAATCCTCGTCGAACTCCCACTTGAGTTCGGTCGCGTCCCCTGCACTGGCATCATCGGCACCTGCATATGGTTTTGGAAGTAATATGTGAGTCACGGGGACTCAACAATCTCACACCCTCGCGATCAAGACTATTTAAGCTTATGGGTAGGAAAAGGTAGTGAGGTGGAGCTGCAGCAAACACTAGCATATATGGTGGCTAACTTACACAAATGAGAGCGAGAAGAGAAGCAAAGCACGGTCGAGAAGCTATAAAGATCAAGAAGTGATCCTGAAACTACATACGTTCAAACATAACACGAGACCGTGTTCACTTCCCGGACTCCGCTGAAAAGAGACCATCACGGCTACACACGCGGTTGATTCATTTTATTTAAGTTAAGTGTCAGGTTCTCTACAACCGGATATTAACAAATTCCCATCTGCCCATAACCGCGGGCATGGCTTTCGAAAGTTCAAAACCCTGCAGTGGTGTCCCAACTTAGCCCATCACAAGCTCTCACGGTAAACGAAGGATATTCCTTCTCCCAGGAAGACCCGATCAGACTCGGAATCTCGGTTACAAGACATCTCGACAATGGTAAAACAAGACCAGCAAAGCCACCCAAATGTGCCGAAAAATCCCGATAGGAGCTGCACATATCTCATTCTCAGGGAACACCGGATTGTCCAAACTTCCGGTAGGCCAGCCTAGAGTTGCCCCTGGTGGCCACCGGCGGCTGACATGTTGGACCAACACTTAGAGGAGCACTGGCCCGGGGGTTTAAAATAAAGATGACCCTTGAGTCCATGGAACCCAAGGGAAAAAGTCTTAGGTGGCAAATGGTAAAACCAAGGTTGGGCCTTGCTGGTGGAGTTTTATTCAAGGCAAACTGTCAAGGGGTTCCCATTATAACCCAACCGCGTAAGGAACGCAAAATCAAGGAACATAACACCGGTATGACGGAAACTAGGGCGGCAAGAGTGGAACAAAACACCAGGCATAAGGCCGAGCCTTCCACCCCTTACCAAGTATATAGGTGCATTAAAGTAAACAAGATATAATAATGATATCCCAACAATAATCATGTTCCAACAAGGAACAAACTCCATCTTCACCTGCAACTAGCAATGCTATAAGAGGGGCTGAGCAAAGCGGTAACATAGTCAAACAACGATTTGCTAGGAAAGGTGGGTTAGATGATTGCCATGGCAATATGGGAGGCATGATATAGAAAGTGGTAGGTATCGCGACATAGTAATAGAGCGAACAACTAGCAAGCAAAGATAGAAGTGATTTCGAGGGTATGGTCATCTTGCCTGCAAAGTTCTCCGGGTTGATGAAAGCTTGATCCTCGTAAGCGTACTCAATGGGTTCCTCGATCATGTAATCATCTCCCAGCTCTACCCAAGGCAAGCACACAAGCAAAAGACTAACAATCAATCACGGTGCAATGCGCAAGCAACATGATGCAAAACATGACATGATATGCGGGATGTGATATGCAATGCATATGCATGCTCCGGAAGGGAAAGGTTGAACCAGGCCTCAACTTGGCAAACCAAGTGTGGCGCTGGAAAGATGATTTGATTTCGGTCAAAATCAATATAAAGATCACCGGAATCGGATGCACGGTTTGCAAATGGCATGCAAAACAATAATGGTACAATTTTGCGATTAACAACACGATGCCATCTAGAATGCAATAATAAACTAAGCTACTGCACTCCAACATAGCAACAAAGCACATGGCAGTGATCTACTCAAGATGCTTGACAAAAGATGAACACTGAGCTACGGCTAAATCAAACAATAGCAGGTTCAAACAAGCATGGCAAAGCTGCAAAAGATATCATCATCACAGACTTAGTGAAAATACTAACATGCTAGGAATTAATATCAGGAAGCAATGTTTAGAGCAAGCAAACAACATGCTACAGGAACATAACATAGCAAACAAGGGCATGGCATGAATCTACTCAAAGCATAGAACAAAAGTGCCTTACTGACCATAAGCCAAAAAGGATCAGAAGATATGATGGCACCCATGTAAACATAGCAAGTTTCGTTAACCGATTCAGCCTTAGCAGAAAACAAAGCATGGCAAAACAGAGTTGTGAAGGCCTCTTTGCGAGCTCGATCCACTCATCACAAGGCATTGCATGACAAACTAAGCATACTACCAGCAAGAAGACATGTTCAAGAAGCTAACCATGGCAAGAACAAGTTTATAGCATGCTCGGATCAACTACAACAACCATGGCAAAATTGATTAACATGTAAACAATCTGCCAGGAACATTTTATAGCAAAAGTAGAGCAAGATTGAGTCATTCTAGGGCACTCCATAATTGCAAACAGGGGCATGGATGGATAGAGCATGACCATATGTCCAAATCATCCTTACTGAACATACTCAAAAGAAGCATGGATCTCATTGTAGCAACATGAATACATGGCATAAAAATAACAGCAGAACAATGACTTAGTGAAATTCTAAGTCCCTGAAATTAGCAATATCACAAGAGCTACTTTGCATGCTTTTTCTAGTCACCACATTGATCACAAAAATACATGGCATACATCCCTATAAAGATGTCATGGCATAGCCCAAAACACATGTAGAGATCAAGTCCATATGCAGCACACAACAATTGTAGGAAAAATGACAAATGATCATACTCTACTAAGAATCAGCACCTAACATTTTATAGCACTCTTGCATAAATGATTTGGACATAAAAATGGACTCAAACAAGCATGGCACAATGGAACAAAATGAAGAGCACATCCTGATTAACATTTTGATATATCATACACGCAAAACGGAGCAATGAGTGAAATGCTACGGCACAATGAACATGGCATCAGAATGCAAAAAAATACAGGGACTTAGGAATTTCGGGGTCAACCTCAGATTTCCAGATCTAGGGTTCCTCGTGGGCGCGGGAGCCGAGGTTGGACGGAGATGCTCTCTGGAGATGAAGGAGAGGCCGGCAAGGGGCCGGGGCCCCGGATCCGGTCCGACCCGACCGGATCTGGCCAGAGTGGGAATCGACGACGGCGGGATTTGGCGGAGGCGGCGGCGGCCTCGAGGCGGCGGGGAGCTCTGGCGCGGGCCGGCGATGACGGATGGTGGCCGGCGGACGGCGGGTCCTAGAAGCTCTTCTGGAAAGACGTCTTAATATTCACAAATGACTGGAATGTGAGAGATGGCATTCAACTCGCCCTTCTCATTGAGAGAAAACAGTCGAATGGTATCTTCACGAGTGGCATAGATGATCACATCCTCAGACGAGTGTGTCAATTGAATCTGTCTGGTAGCACAATCAAACTGAGCCTTGTGCTTAGAAAGCCAGTCCATGCCGAGAATTAGATCAATATCTGAGTTACCAAGAACAATTGGAGAGGACAGAAACTTATAGTCGCCCATCTTGATATAAACATCCGGAACCATGTAGCTTGCGTACAAGCATTTACCTGGTGAGACAACTGCTAACGGACTAGGCAAATCTTGGAAAACCCACTCATGTTTAGATGCAAATGGTCTTGAGATGAAACTAAGCGATGCACCAGTGTCAAAAAGAACTTATGCAGGAATATCATTAACAGGAAGATTACCCGTGATTACTTCTGAAGAGTCCTCTGCCTGAGCTGCGTTCATCATGTTGACCTTTGCAAACTCGGAATTATGCTTGACCACTGCATTGTTGGCAGATCTCACAGGAGGAGGAGGCAGAAGGCGCCTTTGGTTGAAGCATTTGTTTGCATAGTGCCCTTTCTGCTGACACTTGTTGCAAGTAACCTCTGAGAGTGGACGGTGATACGGAGCACTTGACCTTGGAGCATGAGACGGAGCTTTGTTCTGATAGCCTGGGTTGGGTGGGTGGGAATATCCATTGCCACCTTTACTCTTCTGCTGATAAGGCTGACGGAACGGAGGAGGAGGAGGCAACTAGAACTTCTGTTCCTTAGCTGCCACTTGAGTTGAAGAAGAAGATGGAGTTGCATCCCTGACTCTCTTCTTAGAAGCATCGCACTTGATCTGAGCAGCTTCTTGCTTTAGTGCCATGTTGTAGAAATCATCATACTTGGTCGGCTCAAAAAGCACGAGAGCTAGTTGCAGATCTTCTCTGAGGCCACCTCTGAATTGGTAAATCATGCTCTTCTCATCAGGGACGTCTTGTTTGGCGAAGTGAGCGAGCCTCTGAAACATGATGTTGTATTGGTAAACAGACATGCTGCCTTGCTTCAGATTGTGGAACTCCTCACGCTTACTCTCAACAACACTTTAAGGAATCTGGTGAGCTTTGAAGTCTCGGCGGAAATCATCCCAGGTAATCACATGACCTCCTATGGAATCTTTGTACTGTTGATACCACTCAGCAGCTTGGTCTTTGAGTTGGAACGAAGAAAACTTGACAAAGTACTCAGGCCTGACATTGCTGCACTCAAAATGTTTGCAGATATCCACGAGCCAATCGTCAGCGTCTGTGGCCTTGACATAGTTACTGAAGGACTTTGGCTGGTTTGCGAGGAACTGATTGAGGGTAGCAAACTGAGCTTGATTGTTGCCTTGGCCTTGATTTCCTTGGTTGAGCTCTTGCAAGAGGTGCAAAAGCATCTGCGTGTTGGTGTTGGTGGCGGCCATGACAGCTTTCCATGCCTCCGGAGGTGGAGGTGGTGGCGGAGGTTCCGGATTCTGACGCGTTGGAGGAGCCATCCTGAAGAGGTTGATATCCGTTAGCATCTTGAAAGACATATATTCAAGCTGAATCAATGGATCGAAATTGTAACATATAGCCTTAACATTCGAATAAGAATGAACGAATGAATTCCAAAGTAAATGATCACACTTCCATAAATTGAGAAGCCACTTAGATAAGGTAGATGAATAAAACAACAAGGTACGGACATGAACAAATAATTGGTAAGGAAGAAATATTTGCGGGAAGAAATAATTGGTACTGCACCCAATCACAAACCAAATATTTGCGGGAAGAAATACTAGAGCTACAAGAATTCCCACCTATGAAACTCCCGAATCTTTCTGGTTATGCAATCAGGTCATGGGGATACAGGGGAAGCATAATATCTCACCCAAAACTAGCAAATCCTACATCCAGCTGTATCCATCCTTCAACACATAACCAAGAAACCTTCGGAAATTATTTACCTCAACCTTCGAAAAGCATCCGTTATACGAGTTATGGCATTACTCCCGAACTCCCGCCCCAGTACTGGGTGGCGTCGAGGTTATCTCACCAACAACTGCATAAAGAAGATTTTCGATGTCGGCGAACTCAGGTATTCCAGAATTGCAACAATAAAATTGTGACGACAACACCTCGGAGCTCAACTCCCCGGGACACTGCCACAACCCCTAAATGTCAGGAGGCACCAAGAACAATGTTCTCGTCACAAAACCATCGGAACTATTCCAAGATACCCGCGTGATCCTAAAATTTTTTTAGTGAAATTTGAGGAGAGAAGAGTCAAAACTCTACGTCAGGAGGCCTCACCAGAGCGACGAAGGGACCGAGGAGTAAAAAGAATCCTGCTCTCCAATATATATAATCCTATAAGACCCAAAACATTTTTCTAGACTCAACAACATCGGCGATTCGATCAAGCAGGGGGCTCCTAAGTCGGGGAATGCTCTGATTACCAACTTGTAACACCCACGATGCGGCTATATCTCCCACGTGTCGAAGCACGACTTAGAGGCATAACCGCATAGTAGGCATGTCGCAAGAGGGGTAATCTTTACACATCCCGTGTACTGAATAAGAAAGGGATAAAGAGTTGGCTTACAATCGCCACTTCACACAATACATAAATATAGCATTACATCATCCAGAATACAATCAGGGTCCAACTACGGAACCAAATAAAGAAAGACAACCCCAAATGCATAGATCCCCGATCGCCCCGACTGGGCTCCTCTACTGATCGTCCGGAAAAGACACATAGTAACGTCCAGAATCTTCGCCGAACTCCCACTTGAGTTTGGTCGAGTCCCCTGCACTGGCATCATCGGCACCTGCATCTTGTTTTGGAAGTAATCTGTGATTCACGGGGACTCAGCAATCTCACACCCTCGCGATCAAGACTATTTAAGCTTATGGGTAGGAAAAGGTAGTGAGGTGGAGCTGCAGCAAGCACTAGCATATATGGTGGCTAACTTACACAAATGAGAGTGAGAAGAGAAGCAAAGCACGGTCGAGAAGCTATAAAGATCAAGAAGTGATCCTGAAACTACTTACGTTCAAACATAACATGAGACCGTGTTCTCTTCCCGGACTCCACCGAAAAGAGACCATCAGGGCTACACACGCGGTTGATTCATTTTAATTAAGTTAAGTGTCAGGTTTTCTACAAACCGGATGTTAACAAATTCCCATCTGCCCATAACCACGGGCACGACTTTCGAAAGTTCAAAACCCTGCAGGGGTGTCCCAACTTAGCCCATCACAAGCTCTCACAGTCAATGAAGGATATTCCTTCTCCCAGGAAGACCCGATCAGACTCGGAATCCTGGTTACAAGACATCTCAACAATGGTAAAACAAGACCAACAAAGCCACCCGAATGTGCCGACAAATCCCGATAGGAGCAGCACATACCTCATTCTCAGGGCACACTGGATTGTCCAAACTTCTGGTAGGCCAGCCCAGAGTTGCCCCTGGTGGCCACCGGCGGCTGACAAGTTGGACCAACACTCAGAGGAGCACTGGCCCGGGGGTTTAAAATAAAGATGAACCTTGAGTCCACGGAACCCAAGGGAAAAAGGCTTAGGTGGCAAATGGTAAAATCAAGGTTAGGCCTTGCTGGTGGAGTTTTATTCAATGCAAACTATCAAGGGGTTCCCATTATAACCCAACCGCGTAAGGAACATAACACCGGTATGACGAAAACTAGGGCGGCAAGAGTGGAACAAAACACCAGGCATAAGGCCGAGCCTTCCACCCTTTACCAAGTATATAGATGCATTAAAGTAAACAAGATATAATAATGATATCCCAACAATAATCATGTTCTAACAAGGAACAAACTCCATCTTCACCTGCAACTGGCAATGCTATAAGAGGGGCTGAGCAAAGCGGTAACATAGCCAACAACAGTTTGCTAGGAAAGGTGGGTTAGAGGCTTGTCATGGCAATATGGGAGGCATGATAAAGCATGTGGTAGGTATCGTGGCATAGCAATAGAGCGAACAACTAGCAAGCAAAGATAGAAGTGATTTCGAGGGTATGGTCATCTTGCCTGCAAAGTTCTCCGAGTTGACAAAAGCTTGATCCTCGTAAGCATACTCAACGGGTTCCTCGATCACGTAATCGCCTCCCGGCTCTACCCAAAGCAAGAACACAAGGAAAGGACCAACAATCAATCATGGTGCAATGCGCAAGCAACATGATGCAAAACATGGCATGATATGCGGGATGTGATATGCAATGCATATGCATTCTTCAGAAGGGAAAGATTGAACCATGCCCCAATAAGTCGTATTGGTGGACTCGAATGAAGCGAGAAATTGCTCAGTTCGTGAATGAATGTGATGTGTGCAGAAGAGTGAAAGCAGAACACGAACGGCCTGCTGGTCTCCTCCAACCTCTTGCTATTCCAGAATGGAAGTTCGACCATATAGAGATGGATTTTGTGACTAGATTTCCCAAGTCCAAGCGTGGAAATGATGCTATCTTTGTTGTCATCGACAAGCTCACTAAAGTGGCTCATTTTCTTCCTATCAAAGAATCTATCATAGCAGCTCAGTTGGCAGAGCTATATACCTCTAGGATTGTCTATTTGCACGGCGTTCCGTAGTTGATATATTTAGATCGTGGAAGCATCTTTACTTCTAAGTTCTGGGATTCTTTCCAGAAGGCCATGGGCACCAACATTCGCTTCAGCACAGCCTTCCATCCTCAAACTAGTGGACAAGTCGAGCGAGTAAATCAAATTCTTGAAGATATGCTCAGGGCTTGTGTCATTTCCTTCGATATGAAGTGGGAAGATTGTCTTCCATATACCGAGTTCTCCTACAACAACAGCATCCAAGCAAGCTCGGGCAAGGCCCCATTCGAGATTCTCTATGGCAAAAAGTGCCGTACTCCTCTTAATTGGTCAGAGACTGGTGAACGCCAACTTCTTGGCAATGACTTAATCACAGAGGCTGAAGAAATGTGTAAAGTCATCCGTGAAAATCTCAAAGCCGCGCAATCGCGCCAGAAGAGTTACTATGATAGCAAGCATCATGACTTGGCTTTCGAGATAGGAGACCATGTCTACCTCCGCGTCTCTCCAATGAAAGGTACTCATCGTTTTGGTGTCAATGGGAAGCTTGCCCCTAGACACGTGTGTACTTTCAAGATCATTGGCAAAAGAGGCGATCTCGCCTATCAACTTGAGCTTCCATCCAACTTTGCAAATGTGGACGACGTGTTTCACGTGTCTCAGCTTCGCAAGTGCTTCAAGACTCCTGACCGCACCATCAACTTCGAAGAGATTGATCTCCAAGAAGACTTGTCTTATCATGAGCATCCCGTTACTATCCTTGAAGAAACCGAGCGCAAGACTCGCAACAAGTCTATCAAATTCCTGAAAGTGAAGTGGTCACACCATTCCGACCGAGAAGCCACCTGGGAACGCGAGGACCACCTCCGTTCCGAATATCCGGAGTTCTTTAAGTCCTAGATCTCGGGACAAGATCCTTTCGTAGTGGTGGAGTGTTGTAACACCCCAGATGTAACTTACCATATTTGTACTCCAACTATTGCCATTTTCGGCTCTAAGTTATGAGTTTCGTGGTTGGGTTCTTGTCTTTGTTTTGCATTTTTCTCATGTCATGCATTTCATATCGTGTCATCATGTGCATCTCAATTGCATACGTGTTTGTCTCATGCATCCGAGCATTTTCCTCGTTGTCCGTTTTGCAATCCGACACTCCTATGTCCTCCGGCGCCCCCTTTTGTCTCTTTTCGTGTGCGGGTGTTAAACTTTCTCGGAATGGACCGAGATTTGCCAAGCGGCCTTAGTACACCACCGGTAAACCACCTGTCAAGTTTTGTGCCATTTGGAGTCCATTTGATACTCCAACTGTTAACCGGGGAACCGTAAAGGCCTCGTGTGTGTTGCAGCCCAACACCCCTCGAAAGTGGCCCAATAACCCTTCCAAACCTATACCATGTCCTCCGCCGTCGGATCACGATCGCGTCGTCGAAAACTACACCTCATTTGGACACTCCCACCTCCTTCTATGTATAAATAGGTGATCCCCTCCGAAATCCTCGCGCCGATAAACCCTAGCCCCGCTCCTCCGCACCGTCGGACATGTCCGCCTCCCGCCGGACGTCCTGCGCCGCCGCCCCGAGCGAGTGACGCGCCACCACCTGTCCCGCGCGCCTTCCCCGCCGTCGCGGCCCGCCGCGGCCCGAGGCTGGCCCGCCCCGGGCTGAACGGGCCAGACCGCGCGCCACCCGCACCGCCCCGCTCCTCGTGAGCTCCCGCCGGAGCGCTCCGCCGCCCGCACCTCAACTTCGCCGCCGCCGACCGCGACCGCCGTCACAGGCGCTCCTCCACGCCGGCTGGTAGCCGCGCCGCTCCTCCACCGCCGGTGCCCGTCTCCGCTACCTCCCACGGTCGCCGGTCACCGGACCCCCCTCATCGGCCTCCTCTCCTTCAAGCTCTGGTCGTCGCCCCTGCAGACTCCGGCGAGATCCCCCCCCAACTCCGGTGACCTCCAATTCCGGCGATCCTCGATCTGCGTGAAGCACTGAAACCCTAGATCTGTCCAGAGGTTGACCCTGAGATTTTCCAAAGTCTTTTATTTTTGCATTCTAAAGCCCTGTTCAACATGCCATAACTTCTCACCCGTAGCTCCATTTTGCATGCATGATATACCAAAATGTTCATCATGGTGTGCTCTTCACTTTGTTACATTGTGGTCTGCTTGTTTGAGTCCATCTTGATGCCCAAATGACTGATGCAAGAGTGCTATAAAATGTTAGATGCTGATTCTTGGCAGAGTATGAGCATGTCATTTTTGCTACATTTGTTGTGTGTTGCATATGGACTTGAGCTTTACATGTGTTTTGGACTATGTCATGCCATCTTTACAGGGGTGTATGCCATGTATTTTTGTGATCAATGTGGTGACTAGCACATGCATGCAAAGTAGCTCTCGTGATATTGCTGATTTCAGAGACTTAGAATTTCACCGTCATTTCCCTGCTGTTATTTTTATGCCATGTATTCATGTTGCTATAGTGAGATCCATGATTCTTTTGAGTATGTTCAGTAAGGATCATTTGGACATATGGTCATGCTATATCCATCCATGCCCCTGTTTACATTTACGGAGTGCCCTAGCATGACTCAATTTTGCTCTACTTTTGCTATAAAATGTTCCTAGCAGATTGTTTACATGTTAATCAATTTTTCCAAGGTTGTTGTAGTTGATCCAAGCATGCTATAAACTTTTTCTTGCCATGGTTAGCTTCTTGAACATGTCTTCTTGCTGGTGGTATGCTTAGTTTGTCATGCAATGCCTTGTGATGAGTGGATTGAGCTCGCAAAGAGGCCTTCACAACTCTATTTTGCCATGCTCTGTTTTCTGCTAAGTCTGAATCTGTTAACGAAACATGCTATGTTTACATGGGTGCCACCATATTTTCAGTGCCCTTTTGGCTTATGGTCAGTAAGGGACTTTTGTTCTATGCTTTGAGTAGATTCATGCTATGCCCTTTTGGCTATGTTCTGTTCCTGTAGCATGTTGTTTGCTTGCTATAAACATTGCTTCTTGATGTTAATTGCTGGCATGTTAGTTTTTTCACTAAGTCTGTGAAGATGATATCTTTTGCACTTTTGCCATGCTTGTTTGAACCTGCTATTGTGTGATTTAGCCGTAGCTCGGTGTTCATATTTTGTCAAGAATCTTGAGTAGATTGCTGCCATGTGCTTTGTTGCTATGTTGGAGTGCAGTAGCTTAGTTTATTGTTGCATTCTAAATGGCATCGTGCTGTTAATCGCAGAGTTGTGCCATTATTGTTTTGCTTGCCATTTGCAAACCGTGCATCCGATTCCGGTGATCTTTATATCGATTTCGACCAAAATCAACCCATCTTTCCAGAACACTTGTTTTTCCAAGTTGAGGCCTGGTTCACTCTTTCCCTTCCGAAGCATGCATATGCATTGCATATCACATCCCGCATATCATGCCCTATTTTGCATCGTGTTGCTTGCGCATTGCACCGTGATCGATTGTTGGTCCTTTGCTTGTGTTCTTGATTTGGGTAGAGCCGGGAGACGATAACGTGATCGAGGAACCCGTTGAGTACACTTACGGGGATCAAGCTTTTGTCAACTCGGAGAACTTTGCAGGCAAGATGACCATACCCTCGAAATCACTTCTATCTTTGCTTGCTAGTTATTCGCTCTATTGCTATGTCGCGATACCTACCACATGCTTTATCATGCCTCCCATATTGCCATGACAAGCCTCTAACCCACCTTTCCTAGCAAACCGTTGTTTGGCTATGTTACCGCTTTGCTCAGCCCCTCTTATAGCGTTGCTAGTTGCAGGTGAATATGGAGTTTGTTCCTTGTTGGAACATGATTATTGTTGGGATATCATTATTATATCTTGTTTAATTTAATGCATCTATATACTTGGTAAAGGGTGGAAGGCTCGGCCTTATTCTTGGTGTTTTGTTCCACTCTTGCCGCCCTAGTTTCCGTCATACCGGTGTTATGTTCCTTGATTCTGCGTTCCTTACGCGGTTGGGTTATAATGGGAACCCCTTGACAGTTCGCCTTGAATAAAACTCCTCCAGCAAGGCCCAACCTTGGTTTTACCATTTGCCACCTAAGACTTTTTCCCTTGGGTTCCACGGACTCAAGGGTCATCTTTATTTTATACCCCCGGGCCAGTGCTTCTCTGAGTGTTGGTCCAACTTGTCAGCCGCCGGTGGCCACCAGGGGCAACTCTGGGCTGGCCTAACGGAAGTTTGGACAATCCGGTGTGCCCTGAGAACGAGATATGTGCGGCTCCTATCGGGATTTGTCGGCACATTTCCGGTGGCTTTGTTGGTCTTGTTTTACCATTGTCGAGATGTCTTGTAACCGGGATTCCGAGTCTGATCGGGTCTTCCTGGGAGAAAGAATATCCTTCGTTGACCGTGAGAGCTTGTGATGGGCTAAGTTGGGACACCCCTACACGGTTTTGAACTTTTGAAAGTCGTGCCCACGGTTATGGGTAGATGGGAATTTGTCAATATCCGGTTGTAGAAAACCTAACACTTAACTTAATTAAAATGAATCAACCGCGTGTGTAGCCGCGATGGTCTCTTTTTGGCGGAGTCCGGGAAGAGAACACGGTCTCGTGTTATGTTTGAACGTAAGTAGTTTTAGGATCACTTCTTGATCTTTATAGCTTCTCGACCGTGCTTTGCTTCTCTTCTCGCTCTCATTTGCATAAGTTAGCCACCATATATGCTAGTGCTTGCTGCAGCTCCACCTCACTACCTTTTCCTACCCATAAGCTTAAATAGTCTTGATCACGAGGGTGTGAGATTGCTGAGTCCCCGTGACTCACAGATTACTTCCAAAACCAGATGTAGGTGCCGATGATGCCAGTGCAGGGGACGTGACCGAACTCAAGTGGGAGTTCGACGAGGATTCTGGACGTTACTATGTGTCTTTTCAGGACAATCAGTAGAGGAGCCCTGTCGGGGCGATCGGGGATCTATGCATTTGGGGTTGTCTTTCTTTATTTGGTTCCGTAGTCGGACCTTGATTGTATTCTGGATGATGTAATGCTATATTTATGTATTGTGAAAAGTGGCGATTGTAAGCCAACTCTTTATCCCTTTCTTATTCAGTACATGGGATGTGTAAAGATTGCCCCTCTTGCGACATGCCTACTATGCGGTTATGCCTCTAAGTCGTGCTCCGACACGTGGGAGATATAGCTGCATCGTGGGTGTTACACCTCATCATCCTTTTTCTTGGATGGTTTCGGAGGAAAGGGCATGGGTTTCTAAACCCATGGTTCTCTTTCCTTACCGTGCTTCCTAGCAACAAAGTCTCTCTTACCATAACGTTGATTCTTTGATTGTGGGTTATCAAGATCAACAGCAGGTTCAATCTCTACATCATTATCATTGCTAGGTTGAGCGTCAACATGAACATCATCATTAACATTATCACTAGGTTCATGTTCATTACTAGATTGTGTTTCAGCATCTGAGATAGAAATATTATTGGGATTCTCAGGTGTGTCAATAACAGGTTCACTAGAAGCATGCAAAGTCCTATCATTTTTCTTTTTCTTCCTCTTAGAAGGACTAGGTGTATCAACGTTATTTATCTGAGAATCTTGCTCCATTCTCTTAGGGTGGCCCTCAGGATACAAAGGTTCCTGAGTCACTTTACCTCCTCTAGTTGCAACTCTAACGGTAAAGTCATTATTTTTACTATTCAATTCATTGAGAAAATCATTTTGAGCTTTAAGTACTTGTTCTACTTGAGTGGTAACCATAGAAGCATGTTTACTAATAAGTTTAAGTTCACGTTTAACACTAGCCATATAATCACTCAAGTGTTCAATCGTACAAGCATTATGTTTCAATTTTCTACCAACATAAGCATTAAAATCTTCTTGCTTAACCATAAAGTTATCAAATTCATCCAAACATTTGCTAGCAAACTTAGCACGAGGGATTTCAGCTTTATCATATCTATCGAGAGAATTTACCTTTACTACCTGTGTCGAGTTATCAGGACCGTGTTTTTCTTCAATAGGTGATGAATTAAGACCATGCATTTCTTCAATAGGTGGTAAATTCTTAACATCTTCAGCTTTTATACCTTTTTCTTTCATAGATTTCTTTACCTCTTGCATATCTTCAGGACTGAGAAATAGAATACCCCTTTTCTTTGGAGTTGGCTTAGGAGTTGGTTCAGGAAGTGTCCAATTATTTTCATTAGTCAACATATTATTCAATAGAATTTCAGCTTGATCAACAGTTCTTTCCCTAAAAATACAACCAGCACAACTATCTAGGTAATCTCTGGAAGCATTGGTTAGTCCATTATAAGAGATATCAAGTATTTCATTTTTCTTGAGAGGATGATCAGGCAAAGCATTAAGTAATTGGACAAGCCTCCTGCAAGCTTGTGGGAGACTCTCTTCTTCAATTTGCACAAAATTATATATTTCCCTTAAAGCAGCTTGTTTCTTATGAGCAGGGAAATATTTAGCAGAGAAGTAATAAATCATATCCTGGGGACTACACACACAACCAGGATCAAGAGAATTAAACCATATCTTAGCATCACCTTTTAATGAGAACGGAAATATTTTAGGGATATAGTAGTAGCGAGTTTTCTCATCATTAGTGAATAGGGTGGCTATATCATTTAATTTAGTAAGATGTGCCACAACAGTTTCAGATTCATAGCCATGGAAAGGATCGGATTCAACCAAAGTAATCATATCAGGGTCGACGGAGAAATCATAATCCTTATCAGTAATAAAGATAGGTGAAGTAGCTTAAGCAAGATCATATTTCATTCTAGCATTCAAAGATTTTTCTTTCAACTTAGCTAATAATTTCTTAAGATCACTTCTATCATTGCAAGCAAGAAAGTCTCTAGCAGTTTCCTCATCCATAACATAACCCTCAGGAACAACAGGTAATTCATATCTAGGGGGAGAATCTTCATCATCACTTTCATCAATATTTTCAGTTTCAATAATTTCATTCTCTCTAGCCCTAGCAAGTTGTTCATCAAGAAATTCACCAAGTGGCACAGTAGTATCAAGCATAAAAGTAGTTTCATCATAAGTATCATGCATAGCAGAAGTGGCATCATCAATAACATGCGACACATCAGAATTAATAGCAGAAGCAGGTTTAGGTGTCGCAAGCTTACTCAAAACAGAAGGTGAATCAAGTGCAGAGCTAGATGGCAGTTCCTTACCTCCCCTCGTAGTTGAGGGAAAAATCTTGGTTCTTCGATCTTTCAAGTTCTTCATAGTGATACGCAGATATAAATCCCAAGTGACTCAAAGAATAGAGCTATGCTCCCTGGCAACAACGCCAAAAAATGGTCTTGATAACCCACAAGTATAGGGGATCGTAACAGTTTTGAAGGGTAGAGTATTCAACTCAAATTTATTGATTCAACACAAGGGGAGCCAAAGGATATTCTCAAGTATTAGCAGCTGAGTTGTCAATTCAACCACACCTGGAAACTTAATATCTGCAGCAAAGTATTTAGTAGCAAAGTAATATGATAGTAGTGGTAACGATAGCAAAAGGTAATGGTAGCAAAAGTAATATTTTTGGGTTTTGTATTGATTGTAACAATAGCAATGGAAAAGTAAATAAGCGAAGAACAATATAGGAAAATCTCGTAGGCATAGGATCGGTGATAGAGAATTATGTCGGATGCGATCGATCTTGTAACACTCATAACCTAGGGTGACACAGAACTAGCTCCAGTTCATCAATGTAATGTAGGCATGTATTCCAAATATAGTCATACATGCTTATGGAAAAGAACTTCCATGACATCTTTTGTCCTACCTACACGTGGCAGCGGGGTCCTATTGCAAACTAAGGGATATTAAGGCCTCCTTTTAATAGAGTACCGGACCAAAGCATTAACACATAGTGAATACATGAACTCCTCAAACTACGGTCATCACCGGGAGTGGTCCCAATTATTGTCACTTCGGGGTTGCCGGATCATAACACATAGTAGGTGACTATAGACTTGCAAGATAGGATCAAGAACTCTCATATATTGATGAAAACATAATAGGTTCAGATCTGAAATCATGGCACTCGGGTCCTAGTGACAAGCATTAAGCATAGCAAAGTCATAGAAACATCATACTCTCAGAACATAGTGGCTACTAGGGATCAAACCCTAACAAAACTAACTCGATTACATGACAAATCTCATCCAAACCATCACCGTCCAGCAAGCTTACGATGGAATTACTCACACACGGCGGCATTGTTGAGGAAATCGTTAACTGGTAGCTGCTCGGTTGGCTGGCGAGTAGGGGATTAATAGGCTAATCGGCAAGTTAATCGGCCATTTAATCAATTAATCAGACGATTTGTCGGTTTATCGGCTACTCGGTGACCCTATGAGTAGGGATTAATCGGCAAGTTAACTGGTTAATTGGACGAATTCTTGAACAGGGAACGGCGGTGAGCATCATGAAATTCGTGATGGAGGAAGGTTGTTGATGATGATGGCGACGGATTCCCCTCTCCGGAGCCCCGAACGGACTCCAGATCAGCCCCCCGAGAGAGTTTAGGGCTTGGCGGCGGCTCCGTATCGTAAAACGAGATGAATCCTTCTCTCTGATTCCTCCCCGAACGTGAATATATAGAGTTGGAGTTGAGGTCGGTGGAGCTCCAGGGGGCCCACGAGGCAGGGGGCGCGCCTAGGGGGGTAGGGCGCACCCCACCCTCATGGACAGGGTGTGGGGCCCCTAGCATGGATCTTTCTTCCAGTATTTTTAATATATTCCAAAATAATTCTCCGTTGATTTTTAGGTCATTCCGACAACTTTTGTTTCTGCACAAAAATAAGACCATGGCAATTCTGCTGAAAATAGCGTCAGTCCGGGTTAGTTCCATTCAAATCATGCAAGTTAGAGTCCAAAACAAGGGCAAAAGTGTTTGGAAAAGTAGATACGACGGAGACATATCAGACCCTTCCAAGGTTCAGTCTGTCACTGAGTGGTTGGCACCCACCTTAGTTGGAGAGATAAGTAGTTTTTTTGGACTCGCGAGATATTATCGGAGATTCATTGAGATTTTTTCCAAGATTGCGAAACCCATGATGGAGTTATTGAAGGACACCAAGTTTAAATGGACCGAAGAATGTGAGGCCAGTTTTCAGGAGTTGAAGAAACATTTAGTTACAGCCCCAATGCTAATTCTACCGGATATACGCAAGGATTTCCAAGTATATTGCGATGCTTCCCTCCTGGGACTTGGAGGTGTACTTATGCAAGACGGAAGAGTTGTTTCATATGCCTCACATCAGCTTCGACCTCATGAGTTGAATTATGCCATGCATGATTTGGAGTTAGCAGACATAGTGCGTGCGCTCAAGAGCTGGCTACATTTTCTCATTGGAAACTGTTGTGATGTATACACGGATCATAAGAGTTTGAAGTATATTTTCACGCAGGAGTTGAATCTCAGGAAAATGAGATGGTTGGAGCTCATAAAGGATTATGATATGAAGCTGCATTATCATCCAGGAAAGGCCAATGTTGTAGCAGATGCTTTGAGCTGCAAGAGTTATGTTAATACTCTCGTAACCGGAGGATTGCCGCAGGAGTTAGCTGATGATCTCAGAGAACTTCGAATGGAGATAGTTCCGAGAGGTTCTATTGCAACATTGGAAGTTCAGTCCACGTTGTTGGGAAATATTCGAGAATCCCAGAAGACTGATAAGGAGATTGCGGAGATAAAGGAAAATATGAGTAAAGGAAAAGCTAAAGGTTTTCATGAGGATGAGCATGAAACTTTAGGGTTTGAGGATCGTATTTATGTACCCAATGATTCAGATATCAGGAAGTTAATACTTCTGGAGGCTCATGACTCGCCATACTCGATTCACCCCGGAAGCACCAACACTACAAAAAAAGACACATCCGTGACATTTTGGGCCGAACGAAATTTTTTCTATCATACATATGACACTTCTATGACGATAATTGTGACAAAACCTAGTATCATCATAGATGTGGAGGGCTCCTACTTCTATGACAAAAAATCATGACAGAAAATGGGCTTTTCGTCCTGGGCGGGCCGGAGACGCAGCTGCATGACATTCTTTGGGCCGTCCATGATGGAAAAAACCGTGGTAGAAGCGAGGGGGAGGAAAATTTCGGGGAGTTCCCGGTTACGGTGGGAGGTCGGGGGCCGAGCGATGCGCGTTTCTCTCGTACACGTATGCGCGTGTGTGCGAGGCGTTGGCTCTAACTAAACCCGAGCGAGGCATTGGGCTCTAACTGAACCCGAGCGATTGCACTGCAGGCTACGCGTTACTGAACCCAAGCGATCGATCGATGGCTGTTAACTGAACCTGATCGAGCGATTCCTTCCCTACTGCTGCTAACTGAAGCCGATCGATGGGATGAACAGTGAGTGTTGCGGGGGGGGGGGGGGTGGATGAACAGTGAGCGGTGGCGTTACCTCTGGATGAACAGGACCCCGTGGTGTGGTGGAGGGCTGGATGAACAGTAGACGGTGGAGGGGTGCCCATGGAGGGGTGGATGAACATGACCCCGTGGTGTGGAGGGCTGGATGAACAGTAGACGGTGGAGGGGTGGTTGAACAGGACCCCGTGGTGTGGAGGGCTGGATGAACAGTAGACGGTGGAGGGGTGCCCATGGAGGGGTGGTTGAACAGGACCCCGTGGTGTGGAGGGCTGGATGAACAGTAGACGGTGGAGGGGTGGTTGAACAGTAGCCGGTGGAGTAGCGCGCGGTGGACGCTGGATGAACAGGAGCCCGTGGAGGGTGGAGGAGGTCGACGGTGGAGATGAACAGTATCCCGTGGAGTCCCGTTTTCTGGTACGCCACACCCCTCCCGATGAACAGGACCCCCGTTTCGACCATAGCGCTCCAACACAAGTCTATTTCGTCCGTTTTGCGGTACGCCACACCCCTCCCGATCAACAGGACCCCCATTTCGACCGTAGGAGGTCCGTTTCCTCCATTTTGCGGTATGCCAGACCCCTCCCAATCAACAGGATCCCGTTTCGAACATGGCCGGTCGAACACAAGGTCGTTTCCTCCGTTTTGCGGTACGCCAGGCCTCGTTTCCATCGCCTGTTCCGTCCAAGCCCTCCCGATGAACACCACCACGCATTCCGTTCCGACCCAGCCGGTTGGCTCCCACGCGTTCCGTTGCCTCCCGATGAACATGATGCATTCCGTTGCCTCCCCATGAACATGACGCATTCCGTTGCCTCCCCATGAACACGACGACGACGCTGTTTCTCCGTTCCGACCCAGCCATGTACACGAGCCCTGGCCGTACGTATGCGCGAGTAGGCGTTCGAGACCCTGCCCGTACGTACACATACATGGCCGTATTTTCTTTCTTGCACCCTGGCCGCTGTACGTACGTGTACATGCTACGTGCGCGCCTCTACTATGACACATGCGCGCCTCTACTACGACACGTTCGCGCCTCTACATCGACCAGTATGTACGTACACGTTCGCGACCAGAATGACAACGCTACGTATGCTTCGACCAGGTGGGTCCCGACTGTCAGGCACTTCCTTGCCTGTGAAGATGTAGCTGGTGGGTCCCAGCAGTCAGGGGGCGAATCGTTTTGTTTTTTTTGCCCGGACGCACTTCCTTGCATGCGAAGATGTAGCTGGTGGGTTCCAATAGTCGGGGGCCTGGTGGGTCCCAACAGTCAGGGGGGCGAATCGTTTTTTTCGGACGCACTTCCTTGCGTGCGAAGATGTAGCTCGTGGGTCCCAGCAGTCAGGGGGCGAATCATTTTTTCACGAAATACGGTGGCCCGACCGGTCGGTCCCCACTGTCAGGTGGAGGAATAATTATTTTGTGCGTAATAAAGAGGCACTTCCTTGCGGCTACCGTGGACCCAGCTGTCAACCTCTCCACGTACAGTACTCTTCCGATGGAAGTCGGTCGTTGACCATGTTGACCACGCCGCGCCAAGAGCACCAGGGCAGTGGTCTGGACGACAGCGAGGCCTAGGAAGGGGATGACACAGAGCCGGGGAAGACGCAGCAGTGGAAGCCCGCGCGGAAAGGAGTACGAGGGTTCACTGGTTTGGCTGCGGTGTGAGGCTGCCATCGCCGCAGAATAACAGGGGGTGTGGGTGAGTAGAGGGATAGCCTAGCCAGCGGTGGGAGTAGTATGGGGCAGTGAGGCCTCCGCGGCATCATAGCCGGCCACGGGAGGCAGGAGCACGCGACACGACCGGCACTGCTTTGGGCGGCTGGAGCAAGAAGACCAGAGGTTGAAGAAGCACTACGGCCGTTGGATGGACATCGTACGATCATTGCAGCTAGAATCGTTTATATTGAGTAAGTTGACAAAGCCCTTGGTACGCGTTAACTTAGTAGGCCCACAGCTCGGATTTGGCAGAGAACATATAGCCCATTTGCGATTTGTAAGAATGTACACCATTTTTTAATTCTAATGGAATTTACTACAGCCCATTTACAGTTTGTTAAAAGTACAGCCCAACTTCTAGCTAGGACAACGATTAATAATTTCAAACAACCGCTCAAAACAGAATTCAAAAAAAATTCCCACATTTTGATGGGATCCGAAATATTTGTATCAGAAATTTCTAGTCAGGTTAAATATAATTTCAAAATAAAGTTGTATTACATTAAAATCCAACGAAATATTGCGCGCGCAACAAGTAATGAAATTAAAATTTTCAAATTCCAAAAATAATATATTTTTCAAACTAATTACGTGTTTGGTGCATAGTAACTGTCCAGTTATTATAATTACATCCCCTTTATTATTTCTTAAAGTCCATTTTCTTGTTAAGCCTAATGCATACCTCCTAGGAAAGTTTGCAGCCCAGCGGGGCGGAGAATAACAAGTTAACCCGGATATTGTGTACAACTGTCGGCCCAGTTGCATTGCTGATGTTGAAAAAAAGCTATTTTTTATACACACATTAAAAAATTGTATAGATAAGGAACATTTTTTATACACACATTTAACAATTTTTAAATACATGATTAACACTTTTTAAAACATATTTTTTAGTCAACAGTGGGCCCACAGCGAGCGGAGGAGGTCACAATACACATATTTTTTAAATACATGATTAACACTTTTGCAAAAACAATTAGCCCACAGCGAGCCAATTAGCTCCAGTCGGCCCACAGTGGGCCGACAGGGGCCAGTCGGCCAGCTGTAGGCCGACTGGAATCCAATCGGCCTGCTGTG
This sequence comes from Triticum aestivum, assembly GCF_018294505.1. NCBI lineage: Eukaryota > Viridiplantae > Streptophyta > Magnoliopsida > Poales > Poaceae > Triticum > Triticum aestivum. Next base: position 521,571,034 of record NC_057812.1, read on the forward strand.
GGCCGACTAGGCCCAGTCGGCCTGCAGCGGGCGGACGATGTATTATTTTTGAAAAAAATTACCCAGTGTAATATTTATGAAAATTAATAAAAAATGTAGTATTTAAGAAAAAATAGCGAAAAAGGCCTGTGTAGTACAGTACAACCTAACATGGTTACTCAGCCCACATTCAGCGACGCCAGAAAGGCCCAAACAAGGCTTCTGTACAACTTTTTGAAGTCACTGAGCTCAATTAATAACTTAAGAAAAAAAGTTAGATTACAGTGGAACCTAATTAAAAGCTGTCACGAGCAAATAAATAATTCAACAGGTCCCACTTGTGCGTGTGCATGTGTGTGTGTGTGAGAGAGAGAGAGAGATAGAGAGATAGAGAGATAGAGAGAGAGACGCATCGGCCGATGCTCGTAAATACTTCTTTCAGCCATATGCATTGCTGATGCTCAGTAAAAAGTTATATAGTTGACACAATCATATAGAACATCATAGCACACAGAACTTGCATACAAAAATTTCACACAGGAGGCACAATCAGGATGGAAGTAGTGGATCGCTACCGGAAGGGCTATGTTGAAACCAACGAAGTCGTACATAACGGTTCATCGTCTTTATCAATGACAGGGAAATATCTTGAATGTTGTGCAAAGAAAACAGACAGAAAATACATTAAGTTGACGTGCAGCCCTTTCTAAAAAAAGTTCAGGTACAAAATTAGAACAGGTCACAATCAAATGTACTGGCATATCAGTGCTTCACACCCATAGCTTAGATTTAACTAGTATCTGACAAGATTCAATTGTTACCTAAAATTAGAGCACATCGAGGCAGCCAGCCCTGCCTCTTCTCCCAAAGAAGCAGTGGCCTCCGCCGCGCGATGGAGTAGGCCCTGTGCCATCCATCGTTCCGAGCAACATGGAGAAAGACTGACGTTGACTCCTATAATGGACGTCGTCGATGGACCCTGGCACCAGCGGTGGCGGCAAGACTTCGATTGATGGATTGACCACTTCTTCGACATCCACAAACACTCGATATAGGTACATCCCTAAGGTGGTCTGCGGCGGCCTTGGTGGCGACGAATAGTATAACCCCGGTTCCTGCACCGGTATCTCAAACCAATCACCTTCGGTATGGTGGACAGCTTCTTCATCCATGCCATAACCGTCAGAGCCCAGCTGTCTGGAGGAACAAACATACTTACAAGCTCACCTCCAACGTCGTTGATAAGCTCGTTCATGGACTCGCTGTTCCAAGCACGTCGAGGCATGCCGTGGAAGGTAAGCTTTGTTAAAAACTCAAGCTCAGAGGGCACCGAGCCCCATCCTGGGTGCCACCGATCAAAGCTCACCAGCGCGCCATCGCAGAACAAACGTCGGGAAGATTCGAACACTTTGAACAACCACCACGAACTGCAGTCGAAAGTTGTCCGGAACCTGACGAAGAAATCAGCCGGTGGCGGACAGACTTTGATGAGCAAGTCACTTATTTGGATGTCGTGCGCAATGCCAAGAGCTTTGACAAGGTCATCCGGCGAGACGGGAGGCCGGTCGCCGTTGATGGTTACCATCAGCACTTTGCCGGCAAACTGGTCGTCAAGCGCCGCCATGCCACTGTTGAGCGACAGCACGCAGCGACCGAAGGCAGGACGGACCTCAGGATCTCCGGCTCGGAGATCCGCGTTGACCGGCGACATGATAGTGCGCTTGAGTACAGGGAGTATAGGAGGGGGATGGGAACTGGAGTAGGAATCGAGATTCCAGAGGTGGGGGAGGGGCGGGAGACTGCGGATGAAAAGGTAGCATGAATTTCGAGCACGCGCCAATATGCTCTCGGCGCGCAAGCGCACGAAAACACCGGTGGCGCCCACATGTCGGCCTAAGAGTCCTTATTCATTCTTTTTTGGAGAGCCCGGCCTTTTTTTCAGGATCTTTTGAGAGCCCGGCCTGAGAGTCATAATTGACCTGTTTGGCATTGCGTTACTACTCGGCCCATATTCAACGACACCTCACTGGCCCAAACAAGTGTACATCATCGAAAAGACACTGAGCTCAAATTATATAACTTGAAAAAAGGAGATATACTCTGAACACTGGAGAATGGTGATGCCCTCATTTAGCCCACCAGTAGTTCGAGACAATAAACAGTTCGAAACAACGATATATACAACATTCAAACACTGACTAGTGACTACTACTGACATAAACAGCAAGACATGATAGTTCATAAGAAGTCTTGCTACACCACCAAAACGCACCCATCTGCAGCGCTCAGACTCTCGTGATCCAGACGAGAATGACATTCTAAACAGAAGCAACTATTACATAGTAAGAGTGACATAGACGAGGATGACCAAATGACAAGGAATATGCATAACAAAAGAAAGAACTACCCATCCAGAACCAGCAGCAAAGACAACAAAGTCATTCGAAGAGATGATCCAACACCATCATAATTTGCAGCCCCGCTTCAGCGACCAGTGATCCGGAGACACCAGTACTCCACCCTTTCGATGCAACAGCCCAATTACCTATCAACCTGAAGGCTCGAACCACATCACTGCCTGTCGTAATTGAGACATCCAAGGATCAAAGTTAATCCGGATGCCTTTGTCATTCTCACCTTCTTTTGGCTGCAGGCTGTATCGTTGACAATCAGGGGAGTTTGCTCCCGAACTCCTAGGGCTCGCCGTGTAGACACAGTTTTCCATAGCAAACAGAGCCTCTCTGCCATCAAGGTCCTTGCCAACGGTGATCTCCTGGTTAATCGGATAATTGAGTCCGAGAAACAGAGAGTGTGAACCAAGGCTGTTTACCCGCCTCCAACTAAAAAATCCTAAAGGCCCCAACAAGCTGGTATCCTGCTCATAGACGTAACAGCCACTGTCCGGATACTCACGTATTACACGGTGCTTGTATACAGTGGGGTTTTTGCAATATAACTTTTCCGGCTCATGTGTCCGAATGATCATCAGTCTTTTGCCGTCGTCTGATCGAGCGAGGAACCAGTTGTGCTTCCCTGTTTTTGGCAAAGGTGGTGTGATTACAAAGGGCAGTAACTGTAGGGACACTGCATCATATCAAAAAGGACAGGCATTGTTAATGTAAGATCAGCATTGTTCAGAGTATGAGTAGGATAATGCAAGAAACAACATTGATATGTCCCTGTTGGAACTGGGAGGAAAATACAGGGAAATGTATACTGGGTTCGAAAATATAGAAGTGCCATGCATGGTTATACTCATGTTATCTCGCAATCGATTCTTCACAGGAAACTACCATGTCATGCATGTTATGTAATCATGTTCTGTCCTCACAAACAAATTCTTCAAGGTAACTAACAGACCATGCATTGTTATATACTCGTGTTCTGTGGGCAAAATTTTGTGAGGATATTATTCTAGCCATTGATTGCTGAAGGGCGAATATAGGTATGTACACATGGTAAGCATTGCAGGATTTCACTACTTCCAAATATAGAGTTCTCCATATGCACATTTACTTCCCTAATGTATGGTTAGATGAAACCAACAGTGTGGTGCATGTTTCTACATCATGAAAATGAGGAAACTAACATGGCCATTGATACACACTCATATTTAGTAGTAGTATATAGATTACTGTAAAATAAGGATAATATCCATATATTCCTAACCGTTTGATTATTCAGGGTACAAATTGGCTGTAATGACATGGTCACAATCGCATGAATTAACTCATTCCAAATATAGCTGATTTACGGCGTCTCTAATACATTGCCATAGTTCTACTCAAATTCTGCTCAAACAGAGATATGCCAATCATCACAAAAAGTTCAAACAGTGTCATGGCGTCATCATTAACATGAGAGGAAACAACTTACACGCGCCGTCCCAGCAATACGTGGTGCCATCTGCTTTGTCGATCGCGTAGATGATGCCATTGTGTTCAATAGCATCACAGAAGTGTGTATCAGCTTTGACGATGATCCACTGCGAGCCGAGTTGTCTCCAGCTAAAGAAGGCACCGGCGTAAAGATAGGCGAGTCCGCGGTCGAACAAGGCAATTAGCTTGAAGTCTGCGTAATTCGCATGTCGTGTGGGCACTTGGCAGATTACAATCTTCTGCAAAACAAGGTCCGTCCAACTGACGTAGTAATCTAGATGACTTGGACCGCGATGGTAATACTCTATATAATCCAACGGAGGAAGGATAATCTCATGGGAGGTCTGGAAGTTCACGAGCACCAACTTTTTACCGTCTTCTCTGAAGGCAGCCATCCAGTGGGAGTTCATGCCGACCCAGTACATACCTGCCAAGAAGTTTCGGGCGATGGTGATCGGATCGATGTCGAGGGAAATGATGTACGGCGACCCACTACATACCTGCAAAGAAGTTTCGGCTAATGGAGATCGGATTGAAGTCGAGGGGCATCATGCACGCCTCCGTATCATGGTGAGCCAATCTCGCAAGACCAGATAGCAGCAAGCAGGGTGTCTTGAAAAGCTTAGGCCTCGCTTCGACGATGGCCGTGTGCATGTCCCTCGAGCATGCAGCCAGCCGCAGGGCGCTCAACATATCCATACACGAACAACAGAGGTCGAGGATGTCACTGGGGAGATTGCTCCAATCGCGACTCATATGGATGCTACGTGGTTCGCGTTCGGCCATGGTGGAGTTTGGAAGGGGGCTTGATTTACGGGGGAGAAGGATGTCGGTGCTGGAGCGGCTAGCGAGGGAATAGTGGTACTGGGGGAGGCGAGTGAGGCGACGGTACACGGGGGCACAGTGAGATGGAGACGGAGAAGGAGATGGAGATGGAGTGGTGCTATGGGAGCGGAGAGGGAGATGAGGCGAGGCGCCAATGTGCTGTACAGCGGCGGTGACAGACTGCACTGTGCACAGGGTGAGGCTGACTTTGGTAACCCGAACACGCCGCCTGACTAGTGTCAGGCGCAGGGTGTTGTCACTTCACTGTGAGGACCGGATGAATAGTATTTTGACCATCAAGTGTACCACAGTTGTACTACTACTACTACTACTACTACTACTACTACTACTACTACTACTACTACTACTAGTAGTAGTAGTAGTAGTAGTAGTAGTAGTAGTAGTAGTAGTAGTAGGTACATGAGTACTCCAGTATTGTATAGCATAAATAGGTCTCCCGTGCTAGCATGCATGTTCACTTCATCGTTCAGGTATCATCCATATTGCGAGCAGAACCAAATTCTCGTGCATGCCCAATCAACGCTCTACCGCGACGCATGCAGTGGTTGTTCTGGTGCATCAAGGACGGCATGCAGATCGTTCCACACTTGAGAAGAGGAAAAATGGAAAGGTAGAACGCGGCAGCAGAGGAAGAGAACGCTGGCTAACAAGGCTGGGAGGGGATCGAGCAGGAAGTTAATGCTCCACGCCTAAAGGTTTGGGAAAACCTGATTTTCATAAGGTGACTTATACTCACCTAAACGGAGGGAGTATTCCTTAACCAGAGAATGTTGTGTCTCCCACTCACGCACTCAAAAAAAACTATGACACATTTTTTATCTATTTGCATAGGTCCCACCTATCAGGAAGGATGGGCACGTACATGAACAGGTACGACTCATCAGTCTACCCACATAGCCTTTTTGTTTAGTCTACCTAGCCGTCTAATCAACTGCCTGCACGCCACTTCTCCCATTTACTTCTCCATCGGGAACCGATTCTCCTCGGCTTCTTCACCTCCCCTTCGTCTTCATTTGCATCCAAACCCCACTGCGTTCACATTGTTTTAACCTCTTTAAATAATCATCTACTACTTCAGTTAGACTAGCCATCTAATCCTAATTCTCCAAACCATAGCCCTCCGTTCCAGCGGTTCCAAATGGCGATAGAGATCGAGATGCAGGTTTTTAGCGTCCAACATGTCCTCGTCGAAGGCTCGATGCGCATAGTTGCCACCGTCACCGTCCACCCAAGGGTTGTTCGGCAGTGGATCAACAATGTATCCAACTCCCTCGAAAAGGTAGAGACGAGGGTCATCGGTCTCGACGCAGAGTACACGGAGCGTGCCCCTGGGAAGATCCAGCGCGCCGCCGTCCTTCAGCTGTGCTTCAAAGATGATGCTTTGGTGTACCACATCATACACTCTCCCTCCATACCAGGTGAGCTTCACGATTTCTTGTCTCGGGAGGACGTATACTTCTGTGGGGCAGCCATCGAAGGGGACAAACAGAAGCTGGAGCCGTACAACCTTGATTTGAATAGCATCACTGACCTACAAACCAGAATCAAAATTCCTGTAGAAGTTTGTGATAAACAGACACCATCCCTATTCGACGTAGCAAATTTTGTGCTTGGTACAAATCTTCAGAAGGGTGACGAGACGGTGGCATTAAGGTCGTCTGGATGGGAGAATTATCCCTTGACGTACGAGCGGATAAAATATGCTGCCCTCGATGCCCGTGTGAGTTTCGAGATAGCTGCAAGGTCCAAAGAGCTTGTTGCGAAGCCGTCTTCCACGGAGAAGAAGAAGAAGAAAGACTGCACCAGCAGGAGGGCATTATGGATGGATGAACTATTTCCTCTTTTGTAAAAAAAGTATTCCCTCTTGGTGTCTATTGATATAGTTGGACTATTTCAATGGTGTGCATGTCTTTGGAACAGAGTAGTAGTGTGGGTCCGCTTGACTATAAGGAACTATTTATCCGCATATATAGCTTTCTCTGCTACTCCTTCCAGTGATCGGTATGCAGTGCATGTGTCCGTAGACATGACAGCTTGTCCATGGAAGTTCAACTACGGCGACCATCACGTTTCATCTCGCGATTCCCACGACGCCTCTCCAACCCACGACACCACGCCCCCCGACATGCGCCTCACCCCTCTCGGCCGCACCGCCCCTCTGCCTTTGTGTGCATGACATGTGGGCCACCTAAAATGCGGCGAGCATCAAGTTTCTACCACAGCCACCCGCGATTCCCACGACGCCGCTCGAACCCATGAAACCACACGTCCCCCGACCTGCGGCTCACCCCTCTTGGCCCCACTGCCCCTCTGCCTACGGGAGCATTACATGTGGACCAGTCACCTATCGGGTCCACATGTTATTGACTCAAAGGTAGGTGTAGTAAGGCGCTGAAGCTCAGTCCCGACGGCCCTGAGAGGGAAATGTAACTCCTGCGCCAGGGCTTGTGGTGCTCCCGCAGCACGAACTCGTGCCAAACTCGAGATTTGTTTCTTTACTATACATGCACGCAACGATTTAATGGACATTGTAATCTCAACATGTGATGGGGAGCTCTAAATTTGAATTTGAAACTTATAAAACGAAAAGATTCAAAACAAATAAACTGGGAGAGAGGGAGTATATCGTAGGATGTGTCCCATACAAAATAAGTCCCCTGGTTTGTCACCGCGAAGATGCGGTTAGAAAGGAGCACAATGTCTTCCTACTCGTACGGCAACAAATCGGCCGCAGACAGCATGGTCCGCCTTTGACCGCCATGTGCAAGGTTCGTGCTATCTTATTCAATCTCACCGTGGTTCCATCGTACCAATTCATGCGGTGGCCCGTTGCATGGCTGATCCCAATGTTGGACAAAGGTTCTACGGGAACGGTTTCACCGTTGTAAATGTTGTGCAAATTGATGTTGGTACCCTCCCGTACATATGCAAGCCAATCTCCACTCGCACCGAGCCTAACCTGTGAAACAGTGGGCAGGGGGAGAATTAGGAAATGGACACGGAAGTAGTCTTTAGAATGCATTTACTACGTGATCAAACTCATCTTACCTGCTCATCGGAGGAAATCCGAGTGCCCCTCAACGTCGGCATCTCAAGGGGCGTCAACTTGCAACTACGGCCACGCCGCGCTGGAGAGACCCCCAAGGAAACATCCTCGTGCGTTCCACGGAACATCAAGATGCATTTGTATGAGTAGTTTATCTTGTGAGAGAAAAGGATGAACGAGGGAAGGCCTCTAGAGATAGAGATGGACACTACTACTACCAATGTGCTGGCCCGTGCGTTGCAATGGATCCAAAGTAGTAGAATAATACTTGTTCACGTGCTTGAAATATAAACACTCTAGTTTTGATATACATGTGTCAGCAGACATGACAGCTTGTCCATGGAAGTTGAACCACGGCGACCATCACGTTTCTTGTTTCTACCACTAAGCCACTGAAGTTCGGTCCCGTGGGCCCCGAGAGGGAAATGTAACTCCTGCGGCAGGCCTTGTGGTGCTCCCGCAGTACGAGCTCGTGCCAAAACTGGAATTTGTTTCTTACTACTACCAACTAGTACTAGTAAGGTACACGTGCATTGCACGCATGAGATTCTGGTGGTTTGTGCATTATGCTTCTACATGTGGAGCTTTCTGGATTCTAACATGTGGCAAAATCTGGTGGAATGTAAGGTTAGGCAAGTTTGATTAACTTAGGCGAGTGTTTGATTCAAGCCACACCTTAGGCAAGCCACACTAAGGCCCCACATGACATACACACAAAAAATGTGGCAAGATTCCCTTAGGCTTGCCAACTTGTTTCTCTCGTTTTGAAGAACTAATAACTTTGCCTAAGCTTAGTTGTGGCAAAGTTAGGGTCTGTTTGATTCAAAGGATTTTCATAGGATCTTTGAAGGATTAGAATCCTTAGGAATTTTTCCTACGTTGGTCGTTTGATTCGTAGGATTGAATCATGTAGAATATTTTCCTAAGGATTCATTTGTACTACGTTTCACAGGAATTCTAACATGCACTCCAACCTCTTGAAAGAAATCCTTTGTTTTTCATGTGACACAATCAAACAAACTCAAATCCTATAGGGATCCAATGAACATGCCATTCCAATCCTACTTTTTTCCTATTCCTGTGTTTCTGCAATCCTATGAATCAAAGAGGCCCTTAGTCATGAATTAAGTTCAACCATGGAGTCTTCTAGATTATACATGTGGCAGAATCTGGTGGATGATATCCAACGGCCAGTAGTGCTCGGATTTGCCATCTTTGTACCGTCGGATTGGCTTCATCCAACGACCAACTTTCAAAGTTTTTCACACACTATATAGGGGGTATAGATATAGATGTGCCGGTCCGTTGCAATGGATCCAAAGTATATATATATCTATTTAGTGGAGTGCACTCTAAACACATTATCTATTTATTTTTCTCTAACCTTCCGTAGCCATGCAACCAAGCCACATAAGCTTCATGGGTGCCCCCCACATCATATTATTCATACTACGTTGATTGAAAAAAGATAAATCACCCAAAACAAGATCTTCCCGTTTTTTGTTCCTACGATGTTGTGCCGTGCACGTACCTACTAGTTGTATAGTGGTAGTACTAGTAATATAGTATTAGGAGTACAAACTTGGTACTAGTAGGAGTAGTACTAGTACGGAATGCTCCTACTCTATCAACGAGCCCCGTCTGACACCAAATTTCTTGGCTTCCGTGCTACAGCTAGATCTTCCCCTCGTTTCTTTTTTCCAACCCGGCGGCGGGCGGGGTGTCGGTTTGCTCAACGGCGGTCCCACATGAAAGTGAAAATGCTAGGCAACACGCCATCCCTAAGCCATGTGTCGTGCCGGACGGGCCGTGTTGTACTCCCGATTCCCGGGCGTGTGGGGGTGCGACGCGAACGCGGCAGGCCTTTTCCTTTTACCAGCAATGTGCTCGTGCGTTGCGACGGATCCAAAGTAGTAGAATAGTAGTATTTGTTCACAAACTTGAAAGAAATCACTATTGTTTTGATATACTCCTAATATATTACTCCCTCCGTACCTAAATATTTGTCTTTTTTGAGATTTCAAATGGACTATCACATACGGATTATATAGACATATTCTAGTGTTTCTAGCAAGATGCCCGCGCGTTGCACGAAGTTGATGGAAAAGGTAAGCACAACTTATAAATTGACGGATGGAGTACTAGTTACAGTGATGCATATAATTAAGCAAAGGGATCGCACATGTCGGTATTGACTGGAACGAGAATGCAACAACACAATAAGAATTAAGGCCACGATGATGCGATCGCAGTGGTGGTTACAGAAGGCAAGAAGAAAGATGGATCCACGAACGTACGACCTCCTCCTCCTCAACTTAGTGCGCCGGGCCACCGACCGGCGGCTAAGGAGCGGCGGCTTTTGTGGCGAGGTCGAGGTGCTTCTCAGCAAAGGCATCCAAGGCTTCCAGCCGGTTGAGGAAGGCCAACGTCGTAGCGTCCTCACTGGCCTTGTAGATACCTATGTACACGATTTCCTCGTACATGTGGATGTGTAGGTCGACGAATTCTTGCAGGGCGAGGCGCCTCGCGGCGAGCGCGACCTCCAGGTGGACATTCTTCGTGGCGTCGGCGGGCAGTCGCAGGGCCACCAGTGCTTGAAAGAGGTTCCGGCCATGGAGGCCGATTAGGGTGGCAGGCAATGAGGAGCCCGGGCGCGCGGGCTGGAGGAGTACGGCGATGTCGTCCGCGAGCTTCTTGAGGACGGTGAACTTGTTGCTGGTGGCAACGATCATCTGGTCCAACTGAGAGTCGTAGTTGGCGTCGAAGGCGGCCATCCACCAGCCGGTCTCCAACACCGTCTGGAGACGATCCTCGGCGCCATGCCGCAGGCCGGCGTCGTGGACCATCTGGCGCAGCCGCTGGCCGCTCACGAGCATCGCCGCCATGGGTCTGGAGTGAGCTCTTTTGCGCTTAGTGTAGGTGCTTAGGCAAATGCTTAGGTGCGTACGATGTGGTAGATGCATTGGAATGGAGGGGCGCCTTTATATGAGGGCAATGAGGGCAAACTGCGTTGCATTCACATCGTGCAGCCTCTTTTCCCGGACCTCCTCCCATTACTTCCCTCATGCATTAATTGAAGAAGGATGCATTGGCCGTTCAACATATCGGGAACCGCTACTCCCTCCCTCGTCTGCATTAAAGCCGTATCGGGAACTGCGCCGCCCGCTGTCAAATCGAATACTCCCTCCGTCTAGGTGAGTATTAAGTCATCTTACGAAAACCAAATAGTAAACACATAGGCGTGGTGCATTAACTCTCACGTTGTTTCTTATTTTTTGACATAAATAGAGGAATCAACCAAGAAGAGATGTGGGGCTTGTATGCTTTTAATGACTTGAGACTATCAAACATGACATGCAGTGGTCAGTTCGTTGCACAAGAACAAATACAACCCACGTCAGCACACACGCATCTTATATAGCATCACATCCAATGGCTATAAAAGATGAATGAGACCAAATTATATCTCATCTAGATGAGTTCTAGCAAAACTGTATTAATAATACTTAGTACTCCTGCGCCATGTATCATATATTAGTATCATGTAGTACTTTATTTATTTATGAGGTATCCAGATGGCACTGCACCGCCAAGAAAAGAGGGTAACATCAAAATTATGGACTACTTTTTTGAGTATGTTGGTAAGGTCCGGTCATAGTCACTTGTTGAAATCTCTAAAAAGACAAATACTCCCTCCGTCCGGAAATACTTGTCATCAAAATGGATAAAAGGAAATGTATCTAGACGTATTTTAGTTTTAGATACATCTCTTTTTATCCATTTTGATGACAAGTATTTTCGGACGGAGGGAGTAGAAAACAGAGTTGGTGATGATGGTGTGCGTGCCATCCTGCAATATAGGCCGTCGGATTTATATCTAACGGATAGGAAAGAAACTATGGCAATTTTGCAAAAATATACCCACATGTCTCTCCACGTTCGCAAATAAGGCCTTCCCTCGTTCAACCTTTTCTCTCACAAGATAAACTACTCATACAAATGCATCTTGATGTTCCGTGCAACGCACGGGCAGCTAGCTTATTTCTTTTAAAATAGTTGCTGCGATAATTGGGTTGAAGTGATATATTTTATGTCTGCCCCGAATGATTTCAGATTCACTAGTAGTAACAAAGAAAAGGTTGCCTTGTTAATTAACAGAAAACAGGGTGAAAACTATCACATGAGGCCGGTAAAAACAAGGCACACTGGGTTCAGCGTCATCGTCACTACAGCTGTGCGCGCGTGAGAAGTCTACATATCGAGGGGGCTACCGAGCGAGGCACCGAGACACAATGTTTGAGAGAGAAACCAATTGACAGATTATGATCAGATCGAGTTGTCACCCTTCTGCTGTCATTGTTGGGGGGAGGGAGAGAAAGACGTATCGAGAGTGTGCGCGGTAGGCACAGAGGCACAACTAGCGAGTGTGTGTGTGTGTGTGTGTGTTTGAAAGAGGAGTAGATAGATTATTATCAAGATCGATGTGCCACCCTACTCCTTCGGTGCCGGGTAGTGTGTGTGTGTATGTTTGAGAGAGAAGCCAGTCGATAGATTAGTATCAAGATCGAGGTGTCACCCTACTCCTTCGGTGTTGGGAAGTGTGGGTGGGGGGGCAGTGACACTCACATATCTCTACTCTTATAAAAAACAGAGTTGGTGATGATGGTGTTCCTGCCATCCTGCAATATAGGCCATCCAATTTATATCCGACGGACAGGAAGGAAACTATGGCAATTTTGCAAAAAGTACCCACACCCCTCTCCGCATTTGCAAATAAGGCATTCCCTCGTTCATCCTTTTCTCCCACAAGATAAACTTCTCATACAAATGCATCTTGATGTTCCGTGCAACGCATGGGCATCTTGCTAGTAGGGAGAAGAAGTTTGTGTGACACATATCTAGCTATATTAAGGGATAGGTAGATAGCATATGTGTGAGAGACATTAGTGGCTGTGGGTGGGCGGAATTAAAGGGGTGGGCGTGTTAGACATAGAGAGCGTGTGTGTTTCTGTGTGAGAGACTTGTAGGACGGGGTAGAAAGACGAATTTAACCCTGACGGAGGGAGAGAAATACACGAAGTGCGCGTGTGTGATTCCGATGCCCACAGGGAAATGAGATATGTATGCGTGTGAGAGAGATTGCACAATTCATTCACGTATCACTATCTAGCGATCGTGGACGTGCATCGCTTGAACATAAGTCAATATCTACTTCGTATCGTGGCCAAAGGTACAATATCGATTCAACGCTATAAAGATTGGACACTCACATATCACATTTTTTCTATTTAAATAAGCCTTTTTAGTTGTGCATGCCAAAGTTACAGTGATGTTTCTTCAAACAACCAATGTAGCTATCATGAACATGCACCATTGTTACTCTTGCATTCAAATTCATTAGTCTTGGATGATTTAAGTTTCTATTTTGAAGTAATATATGTAATATTCATATATGAATTCAACGGGTACGCAATTTATGAAATGGAGGCTATGTAATCATATGAGGTAACACTTTTAAGTAGCTGACTACAATATCCATTTCTTTTTGTGCGCCTCTACACTAACACGTCAATGCATTATGTTTAAAGTAAATAACCAATGGCACTAAATTATCTATTTACACGAGAAATACATAGGCTGAGCGTTTGATCCCTTTTTTGTGAACGCGCCACTACACCCGTACGATTGGCCGCGCCCGTGTGAACGTCCAAGTTATCGGCGCATCATCCCGAGTTATTGTCTTTTTTCTGGGGTGGACTTCACACCAGTTATTAACTGCTGACGCGTGCCCCGTGTACACAGTCTAGCATGACCTTCCCGCTAGCACGGTCCAAAATTAGTTGAAACTGGATACGAACGATCCCGCGGGCGGCAAAATCTCCCGCCTCCTTCTAAAATTTCCGCCACCTTAGTCTTTAGCATGCGAAATCCCCCTTTTGTCCTTGGTGCACGGAGACCAACAGTTACAATACCGCCCTCATCTACATGATAGGTCGGGGCTGCTTTGGTAACTTCCGGTTCCCCCACTACACGGCACCCCCATTTCCTCTCCCCCTCCCGCAAAAACGACTAACTCCACAGCACCAGAGCATCTTACATCACGCCGTCCGTACTTCATCGCCCTTTCTCCCCTCCCCTCTCGAAACCCTAGACTGCTCATCCACCGGCGTACCATAGCCCATTCACTGCCAGCGGCGTCCACCTCGCCGGATCTGCTTCTGCGGCCGCATCTACCCCTCCCACCTCCCCTAGAAACAAGTAGACTGCTCATCCACCACTGTACCACAGCCCATTCAGTGCCGGCCTTGTCCACGGCGCCGGATCTGCTTCGCCGGTACTCTCGTCAACCGCCGCGCATCTGCAGCGGCTCATTCGTACTCCCCACCGGAGACGCTTCGTCCACACCCCCCGGAGCCGCCCCACCGACGCCCCCGTCGACGGCCTCTGATCCTCTTCGCCGACACCTTCCTCAACCCTACCGGAGCCGCTTCGCCGACACCTTCCTCAACCCTACCGGAGTAGCTTCGCCTATATCATTCTCAACCCTACCGGGGCCGCTTTGCCAACTCACAAGTCCACGGCCTCAGATCCGCTTCCTCGCACCCTCATCCAACCTACCGGAGCAGCTTCTGACGCCCCATCCACGGCCGCAGATCCGCATCGTCGACACCACCCTTAACCCAACCACCGGAGCAGCTTCTGACGCCCCGTCCACGGCCGCAGATCCGCATCGTCGACACCATCCTTAACCCAACCACCGGAGCAGCTTCACCTACGCCCTCGTCCACGGCCATAGATCCGCTTCGCCCACACCGTAGTCCACCCTACCGGAGCCGCTCCACAAACACCCTACTCGACGGTTCTAGATCTCCTTACCGGACCCCGACAGCCAGCGCAGCGTCATCACCCTCGACGTTTCTAACCTGATTCCCACAGTCTGGAGAGATGCCAAGCACCCGCCACGGCCTAGGTACTTGTCACCTTTAAACCCGTCCAGCATCACCTGCCCGATGTACTTCAAATATACTAACCGGTCGCTGTTACCTGTTATGCAGCTGGCAAAAACTACAAGGACGATGTTTCTTCTGGATCTAACAGCTTGGCCAACCAAGATCCTGGACTGAGGCATTGCTATGATCTTGTAAGCGCGTCTCTCTCTCTTGTATTGTTCTGTGCCTGCCAGCGTGCTTTGCTAGGATTTTCGACCAGTAATCCCTTTGTGCAGACAATGATTTCTACTACTGGCTGCTAAATTAGATATGTAGATGTCATACATGATACTACCTCGTACCTCCGTTCCTAAATATAAGTCTTTCTAGAGATTCCACTATAGGCTACATACGGAGCAAAATGAGTGAATCTACACTCGAAAATGCATCTATATACATCTGTATGTGGTCCATACTGGAATTTCTACAAAGACATATATTTAGGAACAGGGGCAGTACATTACACAAAATCGTAGGTGGCATGTAGGAATTCCAGTGCACTACATTAGGCTCCCTTAGAGTGCCTGCTAGTCCAGCATACAGAGTCATGGCTAGTTTATGGTACGCACACAATCGTTAATTGGTGGTTTAAATATGCGCAAGGGATATGCAATGTAGTATCATGTAGAGATGTCTGAAATTAGCCGTGTCAACTTGCAGATAGGGTTACACAATGAAAAAGTACAAGATGTATGTGGCAATTTCATGGAACATCGCAAAAAAGGAGAGGCAGCGGTGAGCCTATACAGTGTGCCATGGTACGTCACTCCTCCATTGCAATCATCGTGACATGTTATTTGTATGCCAGTTCTATTAGCCAAGTTTCTTAGGGACAGTTATTACGAGTTATCCTAAGAAAATAAGCACCTGTGAATATAAGCTCCATGTAATAAGCCAACCAGTTCTTTTCATTGTGTTTTCAGCTTACCTTTGGTATGATCAGTGGAAAGTCTAGATTGCATTATATTTTTTTTCATTTTGCTGCCCATATGGAAATTAATTTGACTTGCAAACATCACAAATTGAACCCAGTGCAGTAATTAATATGATAGGAAAACAGACCATCACTATTTGCTCAAAATGCAAATACAAAGATACCATCTACTTGGCACAATCTACTTTGGTCAATGTTTTCCATAGAGATCCCATTGCCTAATTTAAACGAAGAACGCATGACCCATATTTAAATGAAGAACAATTATTTATTAAAATTCGATGGTCCAAGTGGCTGGTTATTATCGTATAGCAGCACCACCTGAAAGCATCATATAGCAGCAGCAGCTCATGGAAACTCATCATACAGCAACAGCAGTCTGCAATTCATCATATACCAGCAGCAGCTCATAGCAATTCATCATATAACAGCAGCAGGAGCAGCTCATAGCAATTAATCATATAGCAGCAGCAGAAGCAGCTCATAGCAATTCATCATATAGCAGCAGCAGGAGCAGCTTGTAAGCAACTCATCATATAGCAGCAGCAGGAGCAGCTTGTAGCAACTCATCATATAGCAGCAGCAGCAGCTCATAGCAATTCATCATATAGCAGCAGCAGCTCATAGCAACTCATCATACAGCAGCAGCAGCTCATAGCAATTCATCATATAGCAGCAGCAGCAGCAGCTCATAGCAATGCATCATATAGCAGTAGCAGAAGCAGCTCATAGCAATTCGTCGTATAGTGGAAAGGGGAGAGGAGATGCAAGCGGGCAGGGCAATGAATGCTTGCGTGTTTGTTTTTACTTGAGGGTCAGGTGTGACACGGGCGTCAGCAGTTGCATTTTGAGTGTAATATAGGCAGACAACAGAGTCATTTCACTATTCCCCTTCCCTTCAATTTTTAGTGAGGTTCTACCCGAAACACCCCCCTCCAAAGCGAAATTAGTTAAGCCTAAGCCCATAACTCAAAAATGACTTCTTTACATCTTTTATGGCTTATTTTGACAATATGCCCTGAAAAGGCGGAATCGAACTGGCCCTTAACCTGCAATTCAATTGTGTGTGCAATGATGAATCACTCCTGCCTGCTATCTGTACATTTAGGCATCATCATACATGGCATAACCTAATACATGTGCATTCCATTGTAGAATCTGGAATATGCAATGTTTATGTTAGTTCATACGTTGCACATGATGTTTAAATGCCCCTTAAATCTGGTCAGTCAAGTGATGGTCTTTAAGCCTCCTTCTTTGCTTCTTTTCTTGATATGTAAGATTTGCTCACACATCTGTTCAATTGCTTGTTTGCATCAGCCAGCCATACTAGGACTGTTTGCTTTGATTACTTGCTGTTCTTGACATAACACTCTAACAGAGCTTGTCAACGATTTAAACACTAAGGGCTGCTGTAGTGGGGCCTTGTCTAACTCATAGGTGACATAAAGGTTTGGTTGTACACTACAGTAGGCTCTCCAAGAGTACCTGGAGATCCAGTTCGAAGGTATGCCTAGTTTTTACATAGTGCAGACATAGTAAATGCTCATTTCATTGTGTGCAAGTGCAAGAGATGCGGCATGTTTCATTATGTGGTGTTGTTTTGTTATAATCTCATTCTTTTGTGTTCACAGACTGGAAAGTATGCATATTTATCTTCCAAGGAGACGAGTAACTAGTTTGTGTCACCTTGCAGAGGGGGTGCAATGAAGATAAGATTGAGGATTTCCAAGTACAAGATGTTAGGAAGGAGCCTTGCAAGAGAAGTAGGAGCTGCGCTGAGCCTCTTCAACCTGCTAAGGTAAGTCACTGTATGCAACTCAACAGTTCAATTCCTTGTTTGTTTCAGGCATAGTTAATTTCTCTTTTCAATTGCTTTATTTGTCCTCAGTTAATGAGATGCCCAAATAATCATGCCTGATGTTCGGTACTTGTATCACTATTAGTTGACATAATTAAAGGCCTTACCATTTAATTACTCTGCCGAAGTGTGCCTGAAGCTTTGAAGTCTATTAACCAACTATTATTGCATGAGGCTCACAATCTAGTTTATACTACGCTAATGATTGCATAGTTTTGCCTGCTGTAGTATGTTTGTATGAAACCCTCTGCTGTTCATTATGCTCCCTAAGACTTTAATTGAGGCACAGAATGGCCAACTGCTTGCTTACTTATACGCAACGTGCTGTCTAAATTTGTAACTTGTCTGTGTTTTCGATTGGGCCCCAACATCATGCTCCTCTGGTGAGCTAAGAGGGATTTCTGTATGCAGGCTGCACAGACTATCTTTTTTATAATTTTTAAAATATCACCTGCTTATGCTTCATGACGTGTAACATTTTTTTTGAAAGTGACGTGTAACATTATTGTTAGTCCTGTTTTGCCATGTAGTACAAAATAGTGTCTTGTTCGCTTCACTGTTGTAACTATATTTTTGCCCTAGTCATGTGTACTTACAGAAACATTTCAGGATGAAGTGACATCAACACAAAGATCTGCGAGCAGTGCGGCATGGCCGTTACCGAATGATTATGGATTGGAATTGGAATGTGCTGATGTTCTCGAGCATCAACTAGAGGTGGCAAGACAACGTGTACATGATTGTCAACGTATAATCAACAAGTTGAGACTGGACATGCAGGTATTAGATACAGGAGTCAAAAAATAAAACAAGACACTGAGGTAACCATGAAGGAATTGGAGATTTTGCAGACTGAAATTTGTGCTATCTGAATCTAGCCAATCCTATTTTCTGAAGAGATTATAGTTCAAATGGAGTTAAGTTGATGCGCGTCCATGATGTATGAGTTGTATTTGCCGAGTGTATGTAATTTGCTGTTTGTGTATGCTTTATTATCACCTGTGCCGAACCATAATGCCTAGTGGGTATAATCGGCTGTAATTTCTTTATTGTATAGTGTAGGATTATTCTACCTTTCTATGCCTTGATCTCTTTGTTGTAATAGTGTATGCTTTTTAGAGGTGATAGTATTGAGTAGGATAATTCTTTGAATATGCTATATCGTTCAAACGGGGGCCAACTCGCCCTACCATGGCCCATCACGGGCCATCGGGTCCATGGGCCTTCTACGTCTCATAGGATCCATGGGCCTTCTACGTCTCGTAGGATCCATGGGCCTTCTACATCTCGTAGGATCCATGGGCCTTCTACGTCTAGTAGGATCCATGGGCCTTGTATGTCTCATAGGATCCATGGGCCGCCGGCTCATTTATGGGTCTTGTACGGTTCTTTAATGGGCCGTAGATGGGCCTTTAATGGAAATCGTACGTTTTATGGGCTGACCATAACGGGCCGTTAATAGGGCGTATTTGGTGATGCTATGAAAATGGCCCAATAGACTAACGGTCCACAAATGGGACGACTGTAACGATGGGCTGAATTTAGCCCACAAGCAGAAAATGACAGTAACGGGCCATAAGTAACCGAATGCTGCAAATGAGCCCAAGAATAAATGGGCCCTCAGAAGGCCGAAAGTTAACTTGGGCTGGAAACGGTCCAACGGAATAACAGGCCATTAATGGGTATAAAGTGATACACTGTTTATTACGGGCCAGTTTCACCACGGGCAGTTAATGGGTGTAAAGTAATACACTATTCATTACGGGCCAGTTTCAGCACGGGGCGCTAATGGGCCAAGAGTTACAAAGGGCCTCATATGGGCCGAAAGACGTCATGGGCTATACATGGGCCAGAAGTGAAAACGGGCTGGAATCATATTGGACGGCCCAGATGACGCTACTGGGCCTAATTCAGATAGGGCGTAACGGGCCTTGGGTTAGCGGGCTGTAAATGGGCTATATGCGAACAGGCCGTTAACAGGCTTTCCATGGGCCGGCCTGCCAGCTTTTGACCAAGTCAAATGGACCGTCCTTTTCACACGAATGGGCCACTGTTGGGCCGTGCCACGTGTCGACGTATCATAGGCGCCTTCTGTCCAGTGAGTGGATGACATCTGTCCCAACGATGAGCCGACACGTGTTTCCTCTAGCCAATGATGATTTTACACGTGGAAAATCCCCATTGGTTGGGGCTGTTAACGGGTTATCGGATCCAAAACCCGACCCGATAGCTTAACGGCGTTCCATTACGGTGGATGCCATGTGTCAGTCACCCTTGATGAAAGCACTTCTGTGACGCGCGATTTATTGTCATGGAAGTGGACACTTCCGTGATGATAATTTTGGTAATGTCATGGAACACTTCTACGACATCACATGTATGACTATCTTGATTCTGTCATAAATTTGTCATGGATGTACACGCATGACAAAAAAAGCGACCTACTGTGACAAACACGTATCATCACGGAAGTGTATTTTTTTTGTAGTGCAAGATGTATTTGGATTTGAAGGAACGTTCCTGGTGGACAGGTATGAAGAAGGATATTGTCGAGTATGTAGCCGTGTGTGACATATGTCAGAGTTAAGGCAGAACATCAGAAACCAGCAGGATTACTCCAGCCTATGTCGATACCCGAATGGAAGTAGGACAAACTTGGCATGGATTTCATCACCGGATTACCCAGGACACGATCAGGATATGACTCCATCTGGGCAGTAGTAGATCGCTTGACCAAAGTGGCTCACTTTATCCCTGTGTAAACCACTTATACAAGCGCGAAATTGGCCAAGATATATATGACCAGGATCGTATGTATGCACGGAGTTCCGAGGATCATCGTATCAGATAGAGGAACACATTTTACCTCAAAGTTTTGGAATCAATTACACCAGACTTTGGGTATCAGGCTAGAGTTCAGTACAACCTTTCATCCGCAAACAGATGGACAGACCAAGAGAGTCATTCAGATTCTGAAGGACATGTTGAGAGTTTGTGCGCTAGATTATGGATCTAGTTGGGATGATAATTTGCCTTATGCAAAGTTCTCATAAAACAACAGCTACCAAGCCAGTTTGAAGATGGCCCCTTTCAAAGCTTTGTATGGTAGGAGGTGCAGGACACCATTGATGTGGTATGAAGTTGGAGACCGACAATTGTTTGGACCAGATTTAATCAAAGAGTCTGAAGAGAAGGTTAAGTTGATTCGTGATAGACTGAAGGTAGCTCAGTCCAGGAAGAAAAAGTTATGTGACACTAAACGCAAGGAGGTAGCCTGTGAGATTGAAGACAGAGCATATCTCTGTGTGTCATCACTTCAAGGAGTTAAACGATTTGGAGTCAAAAGGAAGTTAGCCCCAAGATCTGTAGGACCATACCGAGTTTTGGAACGTGTGGGAGAAGTGGCCTACAAGTTGGAGTTACCCGAAGGATTGTCAGGAGTTCACGATGTGTTTCACGTTTCCCAGTTGAAGAAGTGCCATGCAGAGATGGACGATATTCCTTTGAGAGATATAGTGCCCCTGGAAGCAATTCAGTTGGAGAGTGACCTAATCCTATGAGGAGAAACCCATCAAGATTCTCGAGTTTGCCAGCCGAGTTACACGCAGCAAGGTCATCAAATTTTGCAAAGTTTAGTGGAGCCACCATACCGAGGAAGAAGCCACCTAGGAGCGAGAAGAAGACCTATGGAAAGACCACCCACACCTATTTGCTAGCCAACCGAATCTCGAGGGTGAGATTCATCTTAAGGAGGGTAGGTTTGTAACATCCCAATTTTAAATTTGGATGTTAATCATTAGGTCATCGTATGCATCCATGATTCTTGCATTTTGAACTACTTTTACTTGGACATTTTGATCCCAGAGACCTTAAGCAACTCAAGGACCATTTGAGAGAGTTGGAGTATTTTTGAATTTTCAAAATTTGGTAAATTGGATCAAGATTTTTATTTGAAATTATTTTTACAATTATTTCAAAATAAATAAAATAATGAGAGAAGATAATATGACTTCTTCAAAACAGTGGAAATAATGGAAATTTAATTTTGAATAAAAATATATATTGTGTTTGAATTTTATTTGAGATTTTATTTGGTTAAACTAGGGAAAAATTGCATTTTAGCCCAGAAAAATGTTCATGTTGTCCTAACTATTAGGAGAGGACTGTTAAAATTATTTTTGGGATTTTAGGATTTTTATTTATTTTTATTTAGGATTTTTTTCCTTTTCGGCAAAATTATTAAAAAAATCCCTTTGGACCGAACTAGGCCAAAGGCCCAACCGGCCCACATCGCCGCCGCCATCCCCGTGCGCGCCGCCGTCGTCAAGCCGGAGTCTGACTCCGACTCCGCCGCTGCTTGCCCCTCTCCCAAGCCGGCTCTCCCCCCTCCTTAAATAGCCACCGCCGCCACCCTCCTCTCCCCGCCGCACACTGACACCGCCAAACGCCGCTGCCGCCTCGCCGGAGCACCACGCCACCGCCACTGGTTCATCTCCCCCAAACCGGTATAAACCGAATAACCCAACCGGTTTTTTTAAGATCGGTTTTATTTATTTCTTTCGGATTATTATTTAAGTTTTGTTAAATAGCGAGCGTTCACCCGTTTAGATCTGTTAACAAACGAATTTGTTCGTTAGTTTCTGTTAGCAGACGTTCGTCCGATAGATTTTTCTTTTTAGTTTTATTTTCGGCCAGGGACCTATCCGTAAATAGTTTTCTTACAAATTAGTCCCTAATCTTCAATCCATCGCTACTATTTGCTCGTTTATCCAAATCCAGTGAAACAAACGCGAAAATCTTCGTCTTTTTCCCCTTAGTCCAGGTAAACAACTTGAACATGATTTTGGAAATTTAAAATTTGGTTTGAAGCATATTTGAATTTGAACTTTTTTTGATCGTAGTTTGAGTTTCGTAACTCCGATTCGATTGATTCTTTTTGCAAATCGAAGCTATTCACTTGAACTTTCAGTTTAGATATTTTCTTTTGGTTTTACCTTTGCATCTTATGATTGAGTGCTTATGTATGCTATTGTTTGTTCACGATAGAGTTTCCGGAGTGCGAGGCTTGCTACTACGAATCTCTAGGATTTTCCGATCTTCAGCAAGGCAAGTAACACTTTGATCATATCCCTTTATTACCCAATTTTTATGCATTAGTAGGATTTGATAACATGTGGGTATTTGGGAAGTAGTTGATGAGGTAGGAACCTATTGTCTTATATTCAAACCCCGGGTGTTACTATGTTATGCCTATACTACTTTGTTATGCTCATAGACGTGGATTGGTATGTGAGATTCATGAAATATGCGAGAGTTATTTATAACTAAGGGAACTTTAAGGTGGCTACTTTAATACACATCTGGGTGGATTGCTTGCGGGCACCTGGAGCAATCCAGTGTTGTCCTAGGATATCCCCGAGTACCCGTGTGATCATCCTATGGTTTGCCACCCAGGCTCAAAGGGATCATAAGATTATTCATGCTAGAAACTTCCGTGTGCAGCCACAAGCCATGATGGGCTCTGGCATAGTTGAGTAAGTTGTGTGACCTCTTTCAGTGGTAGGCTAGCAGATGTAGGGGAAGTAGGTGGTACTGTCTACCCAAAGTAAAGAGTTAATGCTTTTGAAAGACGGTGTCTCGGTCATCCGTTTCTCAAACATCATGTAGTGCGAGAAATCCAACGAAGGAGATCGAGTCTTGTGGGAAAAAGTGCGCAAACCTCTGCAGAGTGTATAAACTAATCATGGTTAGCCGTGTCCCTGGTTATGGACATCTTGAGTATCTGGTACTTGAATTATTGATTTGATCTCATCACTTTACTTAATGAAATTGTTGGTTTTAATTATTATTTTGGGATTGAGTTGGAGGAACCTTCTCAATAAAGTCATAAAATTTGTAGTTAAATAAAATATATTCCTTTGTTGTAGGGAAAATTAGCTTTATGCAAATGATAACCGTAGAGCCTCCACCAGCCAAATATGCACGTAGTGATAGTTGTTATTTGTTCATTGCTCTATGATGTTATCTTGCCAGCATATTCCATGTGCTGACCTACACGGATGCAACATATCATGTTGCAGAATTTTCAGACGAAGAGTAAGGTGCGATAGGTCGTTGTCATGCACTCAGTTTTGCCGTGGAGTTGGATGGACTCATTTATCTTCGAAGTTTCCGCAGTTATCTTATTTAGATGGCCTTCAGCCATATTATTGTAATAAGTACTATTTTGAGACACTCGTTGTAATAAGTGTGTGATTGAACTCCACAATAAATCCTCGAGTACTGTGTGTGTCAGCAATACCGATCCAGGGATGGCACTTAAGCACAGAGACTTTGATCCATTCGGTCGGGTCGCTATATCCTCCATCACGGGACATCCGATCAGACTCGGGATCCCGGTGCACAAGACATTTCGACAATGGTAAAACAAGTCCAGCAAGACCTCTCGACGTGCCGACAGCCTGATAGTAGCCGCGTATATCTCGTCTTAGGCCACGACGGATGAGCGACGCGTACAGGTGCCAAAAATACCCCAAGTTGCCAAGGGGCGGCCCCGCACAGTGCTCTAGTTTGGGACCAACACCAACACCATCGGCACTGGCCCCCTGTATTATGTTGAAAGAATCCTCGGGGACGCGACCCCCTACGCTAATTAATTAATTATCAGGTTCAATTATTATGTTGGGCAAATGGTAAAACCAATGTTGGGCCTTACTGGAAGAGTTTTATTCAAAGCGAGCTGTCAAGAGGGGCCCATAAACCCTCATCGTGTTAGGGACGCAAAAGTCAAGAAACATAACACCGGTATGACGGAAACTAAGGCAGCAAGAGTGGAACAAAACACCAGGCAAAAGTCCGAGCCTTCCACCATTTACCAAGTATATATGTTCATTAATTAAATAAGAGATATTGTGATATCCCATGATATCCATGTCCCAACATGGAACAAACTGCAATTGCACCTGCAACAAGCACCGCTATAAGAGGGGCTGAGCAAAGGGCTAACATAGCCAAACAACGGTTTGCTAGGATGGTGGAAAAGGTTAGAGGCTATTTCATGCCATATTGGGAGGCTTGATAAACAAGTGGTAGGTAGCGCGACATAGCGATAGCATCGAGACAACTAGCAAAGCAAAGATAGTAGCGGTATCCAGGGTAACGGTCATCTTGCCTGAAATTCCGCTAGGAATAAGATCGAATCCATGAAGTAAATGAACCAACATAGTCAAACGGATCCTCACAATTGCAACAAAACTGGAACTATCGAGGAGAAGCAACACCGAAAAGAAGCAAACAACATGGTAAACAACCATCACATAAACATGGCATGATGCACAATCAAGTATGATGCATGTCCATTTTAATAAGGCATGGCATGGCAAAGTGCAACAAACAATACTACAAGTTAAGTGGTTGCATATTGACGAAACACCACGTTCAAGTTATTTAGTTCAATCTCGTTTAGGTACTCAATAATTTTAAATGTTGATTAACATGGCAAGAGATGAAGCATAAGTAAACTACACATTTTGGGTAATTTAAATGAGGCTGGAATAACAAACAACAGTTATGGAAAAACCCCATATGCATATCTTGAATTTAATGCAAACAACAATTTTAAACATTTTAAATATTGTTACCATGATGCGGATGACATGTACAAGTTTTATGCAAATTATGAAAATGTTGACATGAGCATGTTATGCAGCATTTGTTACCATGGCGGAACGAAAAGGGGTTCCACGGCAACGACAATGAAAATGGTGCCACGGCAACCTTCCGACGATCCGGCAACTCGTCGAGATGTCGGTGCAAAGAAAGTGTGGATATATGGAACATGCAAAAGATGGTGGGGTGATCCCGGTTACCGGGTTCCCACGGGTCGACGGCATGGCAAACAAGGAGGAATGTGCAACGTACAATTCGGTCACGAACATCGCATACAACATGCATTCTTTCTCGGAAGGTTATCTCGGCGATTATACCTTTGAAGCGTGCATTTTGAGGCAAAACGAGTTCAATGCGGTGTAGACGGAAGTAGTGGCACACGGCATCGGTAGAGGAAGTAGTGGTTCACGTTTCGCAGTCATACAGACTCCGTAGTTGATCGAGGTCACGGCGAGGAACTTGACATCCACGGGGTCAACGGTAGAGGTACACAAGTTGTCGGGGTACTTGTTGGTCCGGTCTTGGTATAGCTGTACATGGCAAACGTAGTGGTACTAAGCGCCGGTCGTCGAGGGACTTGCCAAAATCCACAGAGCCGGTGTGCTTGTTCGGGCATCGGTCTTGCCGGTGGGGTACTTGGCGAATCCGCGTAGTCGCCCACGGGTCGTTGTACACTTGACGGGTCCGAAAAAGGAACTTGGCGCGTCCAAAATCTTCGGGGATCGTCCTTTAGACTTGGTGGTGTTAGTCTCCTTGGGTCAACGGTGATGTGCAAGGGCCAGAATGACCGACAGCTTGGGTGGCTCCTCAAGGCCATGGAGACGATAGGCAGCAGGAGGCTGCTAGTGCAGGCAGGGCCACGACGAGGACCCGAAGGGGTTTAGAAGAAGGTGCTCGCGAGAGGAGCCTCGCGGTGGTGCAGAGGTCGCCGATGGAGAAGATGGTCAAGGAACGGGCAGAGGAGGATCGGCCTGGGCGTGATGCGGCAGCGGGGAGATTGCCAGAGCCGGCCATCCATGGTGGGCCAAGGTCGCCGAGGTCCCTGTCCAAGGGGAGAGAGAGTGCGCTGAGAGAGAGAGAGAGAGATGGATACAAGAGGATAAGAAGAACGAGGGAAAGAGGCGGGGCATGGTGCTGGTCCCGTGGGCGCCAGCGGCGGTGCCGGTCGTCAGACACGAGGCGAGGAGGCCCGGCCGCGGAGGACGGCGTGGAGGTGTGGTGGCTAGGGCCTGCTCGGGAGGTGGAGGCGATGAGGGATGCATGCGCCATAGGAGGCGAGATCAGGGGCGAAGGGATCGAGCGGGGCTCTCCCTGGCGACGCGAGGCGGAGGAGACAAAGGGGATTGAGAGGAGAGGAAATCGGGAAGGGGACGAGGTCAAGCCGGTGGTGGCGGAGTGGGGAACGAGAGGGAGATGAGTGGGATCGGGCGCTGGGTTCGCTAGGGTTAGAATCTGGGCTTAGGAGGGGGTTGGCTGGGTCTTGGCCTTGGTGGGTCGGCCTGGCTGCTGGGCTTAGGGAGGCCGCGGTGGCATGGGTCGGCTGCTGCGAGCAGGCCGAGCTGTGGCTGCTCTCCTTCTTCTTATTTTTCCCCAAAACAGAAAATGTCAAAGAAGAAAAAGGGGAAGAAAGGAAGGAAGAGATAGAATTTGGGCATGGGGATTATTTTCCTGGGCTCGCAAAAATGAGTTTCACCCAAGAAAATAGAAGTGAGCGTGGGCGTGAAGTTGAATTCAAACCCATTTGAATTTAATTCAAATGGGTTTGAACTAGGACTAGGTTTTGAAGTGTCCAAAAATGTTAAGGATTTTTGGAGGAACCACGATAAGAGAGATAAAGAATTGTTGGCAAGGTTAGAAAGCCAAAACTTGAAGAAGTAAAGGCCAAGGGATTTAACATGCAAGTGTGTTGTGGTAAATTCTAAAACAATGGAATATTGATAGTAGCTCCCTATATATTGGGAGGAATATGTTATAAAGAGAACTCACCATGTGAATTCCCTCGATTTAAATGGATCGAAGATCCACACGATTTATTTATGTGAGTTCAGTTAGTTTGCCAAAATGATGGCATGATGACATGCTGCAATGCAAATGATACTATGAAGAATGCAACAGACAAAACAAATCACACAACGAAACTCGAAATACATGAGGCGTTACACTATCTCCTTCTGCTCGGACGAAAGGTTGTCCAAAATGGCTTTGGAGCTCGGGGAGGCCATGGCAGACATGGTGTGGAGAGGGGAAAGGGAGCGGAGGGGGATGGATGCGGCTCTGGCCGGGGCTAGAGTTTAAATGGCCGAAGGATGGCCGGGCAAGTGGCGGGGTGGTAATGGTGGGCCACAGACGGACAAACGGGTGGTGACGGAGTAGGTTCATCGGTAGCCGTGCATGTTTAATGAAGGAAGGCGGAACAACATGCTGTCGTTTGAACGCGGAGTAGTCGCGTGCACTTGGAAACAATGGGGGTGCCGATGCTCTCGGCCGATGTACCACTTCAATGCCGAATAGCTAGTGAGAGATCATGTCGCTCTGAGCTGGCATGAATGCGACGCTAGTGCTCTAGAGCAGTGTTACTGCTTCGGGCGAGAAGGAGCGCAAGCGCGCGAGAGGGCTCTTTGGTGGCCAGGGCAATCAGAAGCGGGCGTGGCAGTGGTCTGGATGCCTGCAAAGCCCCCCAATTTGTTTCTGCTTTGCAAGGAAAAGCACGTCTGGATCGGCCTGCGGACCGAAACAGAACCGCATTGAATAGCAAAACACATTCATGCTGCATAGTTTGGATCGTTGCCGACGATTTGAGGGTCTACGATTGAAGATGCCCTTATTCTAGATAAGAATGCCTTCGACTTAGGCGTCACAAATGTATAATTGCCATAGGCTAGGGTGTTACACTATGTGCTATATTAGACTAGAGTTTCTCTAATGTTTAATACTCTCATGAGTTTTGGGTGGACAGGTGTAGACGTTTATACATATGCACGTACACTTTACTTCTATGAACGCTTTTATATGTGTCCGCAGGGGGCGGGACAGGAACCACATTGTATGGCTCCACTACGAGCAGGCATGGGTGGATTTCACAGCGAAGAGGGAGCACACCAGATAGAGCCAATGCCAATATGGTGAGATTTTAGGAGACGAATTGCGCCACGGTCGTCGAGGTCAAGGACGTGCATATGTACGTGCATATGGCAACCAATATGACAGACTCTTCTATAGTTGCTCTCGTACTATTATTTGGCAGGAGGAGCACCCCTGATTATCTTGTAAATCTTCTAGCAAAAGTTGTAATGTTGTTTGATGAGCAATAAAGTCCCTAAAAAAAGTGGGAGCGACACTGACGTCGCAAGGATTTATTCCTGTATAAAATACTTTATGCAACTCTTGAAAAACAGTTTTATATATATCATAAATTGTCATAATATTGCATATTGTTATCGTTATCCGTTAAAATTGTCCATATAGTTGAAAAAAAATATTCCTGGCTGTGAAAATAAAATATTTTTTATCTGTTTAAAAATAAAATATTAATCTGTTTGATAATTAAATATTCATGGCTTTTTGCATAAATGTTTTGGTATATTACAAAAATCAAATAATGACAAAGAAAAATAGAAGGAACAAGAAGCACCAAAATAAAAAGAAAATATATTTAACAAACAATACAATAAAAAATGGATAAATAGAAAAGAAGAATAAGTTTTTTTTGAGAATGAAAAAAGAAGAATAAGTAAGAAAAGAAGAAGAAAAAGGACAACCCGCAGCTAGTGGCCTGACTGTGTTGCCTTGGGCTAGTAATCTGGCAAAAGCCCGATAACCCGTAGCTTAGCATGTAGCAGCCACAAGTGAGCAGAATAAGTTTTTTGTCACTTCATTTCTGATGCTGCAAATTTTCATATGTCAAAGGAGAACCTACCAGTGTCAAGAAAAGAAAGAGGAGAACCTTCCATAAAACGAACCCCATCATCAATATATTGCGCTCTTTAAATTTGATCATATTTGCTTTTTTCTATTTTAGTTTGTATATCTATATCTTTGTTACATAATTATGCACTAGCCTGCAGTATCTCATTTTGTGGCATTGACAGTTTAACACAAATTCAATTAATGATTTTGACAATAACAGTTAGACGTGTTATGTTGGACACCAGCCTATCTTCTGATTGTGGATGTGATAGTTCCAATTATTTCGAATACTATAACAAACACTGTGCACTTGGAGATGCCAACTGCATTTCTTCATATGCGTCACAGGAGCTCAGCTCCTCCTAATTTTTCTTAAACGATGACATTTTCAGTGTTAGGGCATCCTCTGCAACTGTAATACAGGATCAGTTTAGTTCTTACTAATAAAGTGTTCCTTTCTGTGTCTCCGATGAAACAAATCAATATTTGCACACCCATAGGTCACAACAATATGGGACATTGTTTGATAAAAACAACATTGTTGGAACATAAAAGGTTTAAGGAAATTAAAAGCAAACTGCAACTTGAAGTTGAAAGGCTCCTCTTATTTCTCAAAATGGCAGGAGGGAGGAAGGGGTCTTAAATTGGCTTAGTGACCTCATGAATAGCGTTAGCCAAATATGCGACATTTCCTGTTGTTACACCAGCCATGCTGAAGAGGAAACACCAATAAAATTAGGCACAAGTAACCAATGAAATGCAGAGAGATGTATTCAGAAATAAGGATAACAAACTTTCTGTTAAGCAATTACAAGTACCTTATCCTGCCATTACGAGTCATGTATATGTGAAATTCATTTGTTAAGCGATCAACTTGTTCAGGTGTCATCCCGCTGTAGCAAAACATGCCAATCTGTAGCAAAACAACCGCCGATGGAATGGCATCGCAAAACTCTCAGCAACTCATGTATGAAAGTAAATAAGGCCACTTACAAAGCATAACGTAAAATTTAGCAAAATTATTGTTAAAACCGCTGTTTGAACCCAAGAAATATGCAGCATCAAAACATCTTAGAAGGTTCAAAGTGAGTGATGTTCCCACAATAAAACAGAAACCCGATTTCAGTAAAAAAAAAATCCTCCTTCCCCAAGGTTATACGTCTGAGGGGAGCCACTAAAGACAGGGCCTCCAGATACCAGTTTTTATGGGAACTAATTACCTTTTATGAACCAAGAACTAGCATTCCATTCTAAGAAACTTCCTTCTGATTTTTAATTTTTTGAAACGGAGGCAAAAGATTTGCCACATTCCATTGATCAATTTGAGGGAGAGTTTAGGTACAGAGACCAAAGCAAAAAAAATAAAGTGCACTCTCCCCGCATGATCCTACCCAAATGCTTTGCACTGGTGCACACCCAAATTGCGGCCACACCCTTTTATGTTGGCCAAGATGTTGTACAGTATACTACCAGTTACATGTGGGCAGTGAGTTGCCACAGCCCAAATTATGGTAAAAAAGATCTTGATGGACAATTACCTGATTAGTAATATGTTCCCATGATAATGGTGAACCCAACTTTTCAAGGCTCTCCTTAAGTGCTTTTCGCATTCCAATAATGCGATCAGCCATACCCTGAGACAATAAACAAATGTTAAAATAATGTTCACAATCAAACCCATCAGTTTTCATGATTATCAAATGACTCAGGAATTTTGTTTACTTCAATGGTAGTCAGGCATAGGAAGAAGGACGTTGTAGTTTTACCTTGACCTCTTTCAGCCATAAGCTTTTCAGTGCTGGATCACCAAGGATAGTGGAAACAATTAGTGCGCCGTGAATGGGTGGGTTGCTGTACATAGGTCTGGCAATCTGTTGTAACTGGCTCTTCACATCAACTGCTTGTATTTCATCGTCGCAGAGAATACTGCAAAAAATGTTAAAATATAGGAGATCAGGCGACGGCCTAGGCAACAGATAAAGATTTGTAGCTTATAGTCTTAGTGTCCACAAACTTTGTTTCTCTCAAAAAAAAATTGGTTTCATTGAGTAGACACCAGATAAAGATTTGTAGCTTATAGTCTTAGTGTCCACAAACTTTGTTTCTCTGATTTTTTTTTTTTTTGGTTTCATTGAGTAGAGCAGAAAATGTTCAGAATAACTTAAATGGATGCCTAGACAAATAACAGAAAAAAAATGCAGATTTTCAAGGATAACCTTACTCTTCAAGAGCATGTAATGCTTAAGTCTACTTAAAGTAAGCACTTGCAGGCTGTACACGGTGCTCACAAAATAAACATACTGACATCCTCAATTCAGTAGAAATTACAGGGAAGCAACTTGACATAGAACACAAATACTAACAAGTAGCTCCAGAAAATAGAAGGAGAAATAAGAAAAGGTAGGCAGTACAAAGACATTGATACTTATTACTTGAGTGAGAATTGATATGGAAGATGCATGGATGATAGATTAACATAGGAAAAATGAGTACCTAAGGCATCCTGCTCTTTGGCCATAAAGTCCCATGT
The DNA here is from genome assembly GCF_018294505.1 of Triticum aestivum. Lineage (NCBI taxonomy): Eukaryota > Viridiplantae > Streptophyta > Magnoliopsida > Poales > Poaceae > Triticum > Triticum aestivum. The sequence goes on from NC_057812.1 coordinate 521,602,671, forward strand.
TTTTTGCATATGACTGTGCACATCCAATTTGATGTCCATCTTCGAGAAAGATCCGAATTGCCTTGGCATCTCTCTCTGGGTCACCACTGGCAAATCCTTGGTATGCCATGTCGAAAAATGGGAAATGGTTCTTCACCTGAAAAATACCAAACAAAAGTACAGCTGCATTTCACTGGTAAAATAATACAAGGAGTGGCCATTCTCCAATTTGTTGTCATCTGTACCTTGAATTGTTGAGATATCTCTCTCCACTGTTCCTCAGAAGGATCGACCCCAGTGGGATTGTGAGCACATGCATGAAGCAAAAAGAAGGAACCCTCTGGAGCGTTCTGCAGGTGTAGGAAACACAACTCTGAATCAGTGACAGATAAGCAGTCAACAAGACAGAAATCCCCACAGAAAATGGGAGGTTTTCTGTGCCAAATCACAGAAACCTACAATCACTTGTAAAAATGTTCATCACCTATGAAATATACCTTGATATCATCCATTAGGCCTGCAAAGTCCAGTCCTCTTGATTCCGGGTGGTAGTAGGCAAATGTTCTTTGTGGTACCTGGGCATCCCTCCAAATGTTGTGATGGCTGAACAAGTTCATACAGTTAGCTACTATCAGAGGGTGCCAACCTGACGATGCTCGAAGAACATTTGAAATTTGGTCTCTAAATTGTTTTCGGTAACTTAGTGAAAAGGTGAAAGTAGAATGTATCCTAACTCACTTTGACCATGTAGGCGTAGGTATGTAGATCTGTGAATCCGGCAAGAAGCGTTTCTGGAAATCTGCAAAGAGGCGACATGCACCAGTCCCTGAAAGAGCCTGCACTGCCGCAATCCTCTTGTCCTTGATGAACTCAGAATCCTCCCCGTATGCCAGCTTCAGCGACTCCTCGATCATCTTCACGCTTCCTCCCATTGGAAGGTACTCCCTGTTTTACAAATTCCGCCAGGAAAATAAATTGAGAACTCATGATATTCGTTCATGTACTAAAATTGCATTACATTAGTATTGAACTCCATTTTTTATTTTTTATTTTTGCATTCTTGTAAATTTAGAATATCGTGCTTTTTTTGAATGATTTGAAGATTGCTCACCATGCCTGATATCGTGCTATTTTTAACTGCACAGCCAGGATTTAATAATCCTTTTTACAATTCCTCAAAAAAAAATCACTTTTTACACGAAACCCCTCTAAAAAAACCGTTGACTCTCAAGGTGCACAAAAGTTAGACTGAAACTTCCAAATGATGTATTAGACTCGGCTGGAAGTGCGCCATGATCCCGTCAATAATTTCTTGATAGCGAAATCCGCAAATGCGCATGCTTATCGTCGAAGAAAAATTCAGAGAGTAGAATTGGCACATGATCTATCACAAGACTGCAGGGCAATGCAGGCAACATGCAAAAAGCTAAGCTTTCGTCCACGTCAATTCATCATCACCAATTGATTGCTCACTCCTCGGGACCAAGAAAACTGCACCCACAACCGCATTAAATGGAAAGGAAGGGCCAAGAGAGAGCAGAGGAAAGGCGGGCGGACAGCGAGATCTCACATGTTGGTGCTCCCGGCGATGCGCCGCTCCGCCTCGCGCACGCACTCGAGCACCACGGGCTTCCCGTCGTCGTCCCGGTACGCACCCTGCGGCGCGACAGGAGAAAGAAGCCGTCAGCCCCTACGATCGGCGCCCGTTTTGATCGCGGCGCCGCGAGAAACACCGCTGTGGCAGGGCATGCGGGTGAAGAGGAGGGAGGGAGAGATACGTACGACGCCGACGTTCACTTTGTCCGGCGAGGGGTCGGCGAGGAAGGCCTCGGTGACGCCGAGGATGGGGTCCTTGGCGGCCGGCTCCACGTGGCCGAACCACGACGCCATGGACCTCGCCGCGGGCAGGCGCGGCCCGCACCGGCGCCGCCCGACCGCTGCCGCGGCGCGAGACATCGCCATGCCGTCGCTGCGTGCGGTGGCGAGTTTGCCGCTGCTGGGGAGGAGATGGCAGGTGACTTGGGTCCTGAGGAAGCGGCGCGGCACCGGTGCTTTGCTGCGGCTGGCGTGTTGCGTGCCGCTATGTTGTTCTGTACTGGGGCCTTGTGCTCTTCCGGAGTTTGCTGTGCCAGTACTTCAATGATATCATGCGCGGCCGCACGTGCCACGTGGAACATGGTTGTAAGTGTGGCGGTTGTTCCGTTGGATGGAACTCTCGCGAATACGAGTCTACACAAAATTCAGCAATGGCACACTTAGGGCAACTCCAACGCACAACACCAAAAGAATGTCCGTTTCGTTTCCTTATTATCTGTTTGGGGTGGCAATGGATCGTGTCCGCCTGAATTTGTGGATATGCTGGGCGCACGGCCGTATCTGGTCCGATGTGCATGCAAACGAAAAGACAATGGCAGCGGCCATAGTTCACGCCAGCGGCCGCGTTCACGCTAGATCATGCCATTCGGCAATAAAGCCAGCGTCCTACAGAATGGTCATCATAAGTTTGGTGCTGTCAACAAAGTCAGTGACCGGCACACGAGTCAGCCTTCAAAATGGACAAGTTTTGGCGTCGGCAACAAAGCCAGCGGTCGGCACAACAGTCAGCCTTCAAAATGGACAAGTTTTGTTGCTGGCAACAAAGCCAGTCGCCGGCACACTAACCAGCCTTCAAAATGGACCGCCATCGCGGTCGAGGTCTCACCTAGTTCAAGTCGTCGCGGGCGAACATCTCCTTCTGACAGTTCGCGAACCAAGTCTTCCTCTCCGGTGACATGTTGTTCTTGTCGACGCTCATCAACGCGAGCGCCACCTCCTTGGCCTTTGTGTCGGCATTGGTGGCCTCGATCTCTAACTTCTCGAGTTGAGTGGCCTCCTCGATGTCAAGCTTCCTCCTCTTCACGGCCTCCTCCATGTCAAGCTTCTTCGTTTGGAGATCTAGATATATCTTCATTTGCTTCTCATTGCCTTTGGTCTTCCTCTCCTCCCCCGCATCCTTTTCTCTCACCATTTCCTCCAAAGTTCCTTGCAAGGCAATGGACGACGCATCACGCTTCTCATCGGACTTCGAGTTTTTCTGCCCCTTGGCCTCTTGAGCAAGTCTACCTCATCAGCCACGGCCGCCTTCCCTCATTTCTTCATCTAAAGAGCATTGTATTGGTCTTTGAACTTCGGGCAATTTTTGATGAGCATCCAACAATGCGTGAGAGTGAATGGCTTGTCTTTATGTCGGGCCTTGAAGGCTTCCAAAGATTGGAATGCCTACACAATCAAACATGCGGCCACAATTGTAACATGAAAGGACATACAGTGCATGAAACTTAAATGGCATGCCAACATGAATGGACACATGATGAAAAAGCGAGAGGTTCATACCAAGTCACCAAGGCCTAGGCCACTCACGGGACGGGATTTGACGCTCTCAAGCGCGACACAATATTTGTTGCACTCTTGTTGGATGAATCCCCATCTCTTTTGGATTGAATTGATGCCGCGGGTGCTTGTGAATTGGTAGGGGGCAAACTTTCTTCGCTCATGAAAGTTCTTGTGAACTCTTGTCCAAAAGACAACTCCTTTTTGCTCAACACCTTTCATTGGATCTTGGCCGATTTCCTTCCAACTATCGCAAATCAAAGTGTCCTCGGCTTGGGTGTATGATCCCGTGCGAATGCTTTTCCTCATCTTTTGTGCTTCGGCCTTTCGGGTGAGCTCATTGATAAACAACAATGGCTCCATGAAAATGTTGACCGCTTCTTCTTCATCTTGACAATACAAGTCATAATCTTCATGCCACGAGTTGCCATGGTCGTCCTCATCACCATCATCATCGCCGGCCAACTGAGTGCCATCATAGGTAGCGCGGGTGTCCTGGCTTTGGTTCGTATCGGGATCAAAAGCTTGCTCTTGGCCGTCGACGTGGAACGCCTCACCACGGCCCTCGAAGATGACGTTCTACATGAACGAGGCATAGTCAGGGTCGTCCATGATCGTTGTCTGCGTCGGCGATGGCATTTCGTCGAATAGCTTGCGGGCGCTGGCCATGTGAGCCGAAGCGAACGATCGAGGCTGCTTCCTTTGCGCTCCGTCTTTGTAAGGGCATTTTTATCCCTTAGTTGGTTTTGGTGATTGATGACAATACTTTTGCGGACTAATCATGTGCATCGAATATTTCAGATATATATTGACTAGGCACAAGATGATTTGGTTCCCCTCGAAGGCTATGGAAGACGACGTTTCTCTATGTTTCTTTTCGGTGGTATTGAGTCGTAGGGAAGCTGTTATTAAGAGAGGGTCTGCGTCGGAAAGGTTGGGTGGATTCATCACGTACACATCTTCCTTTGTACCTCCTTTTCTTCTACCCTTTGGAGCATCCTATGTTTTCCTTGTCTATGCGAATATTGCTCGTGCTTGCTGAACTAGGGCGTGCGGTAGTACTGCTCCTTAGAGCGGTAGTACCGCAGCCCTTGCGGTAGTACCGTCCGCCGGTGCAGTAGTACCGCAAGCGCCCACGGTAGTACCGCTTCCTGGCAAGCGGTAGTACTGTGGCCGGAGTCCAGATGTTTTCACCCTCTCCCTAGTGGGTGGCACCCATCACGGTAGTACCGCGCACTGGGCACGGTAGTACCCTGGTATCTGGCTTAGTTCCGCAAGTATGCGGCAGTAAGGGGCGGATGAAATTTTTTTCATCCGCGCCTAGCGCGGTAGTACCGCTGCTGGCTTACGGTACTACCGCATCGGGTTTTTGCATTGACTCCAACTCTGCGGAAGTAACCACGGATGTAATTTATTATATCCGTGCCTTCCCATCTGTGGACAGCCCCTGCCTTGCGGTAGTATCGCAAGGGGGCGCGCACGGTAGTACCGTGCCAGCAGTACTGCCGCCCTCTGCCTTAGTGCATTTTGGGTTGTTCTGGTCTCTGCTGCATGGGCGGTAGTACCGCGCCTCTGGTACGGTAGTACCGTGTTGCGCAGGCTGAGTTGGTGGATAACGGTTGGATTTCTTCTTCCACTATATAAGGGGTGTCTTCTTCCTCTAGTTGACTACCTCTTCCCCAAAAGCTCCATTAATGCTCTAAGCTCCATTTTTGCCCCATCTCTCTCCCTAGCCAATCAAACTTGTTGATTTGCTCGGGATTGGTTGAGAAGGCCCCGATCTACACTTCCACCAAGAGAAATTTGATTCCCCCACCAATCCCTAGCGGATCTTGTTACTCTTGGATGTTTGAGCACCCTAGACGGTTGAGGTCACCACGGAGCCATAGTCCATTGTGGTGAAGCTTCGTGGTGTTGTTGGGAGCCTCCGATTAAGTTGTGGAGATAGCCCCAACCTTGTTTGTAAAGGTCCGGTCGCTGCCTCCAAGGGCACCAATAGTGGAATCACGCAATCTCGCATTGTGTGAGGGCGTGAGGAGAATACGGTGGCCCTAGTGTCTTCTTGGGGAGCATTGTGCCTCCATACCGCTCCAACAGAGATGTACTTCCCCTCAAAAGGAAGGAACTTCGGTAACACATCCTCGTCTTCACCGGGTCCACTCTTGGTTATCTCTTACCTTTACTTGTGCAAGCTTATTAGTGTTACTTCTCTTGCTTGCTTGTGTGCTCGTTGTTGTTGCATCATATAGGTTGCTCACCTAGTTGCACATCTAGACAACCTACTTTGATGCAAAGTTTAATTTGGTAAAGAAAATCTAAAAATTATTAGTTGCCTATTCATCCGCCTCTAGTCAACCATATCGATCCTTTCAATTAGTATCAGAGCCTCGTCTCTTTACTAAGGACTTTGTCATCCGAAGAGTATGGTTGACATCGTAGACTGTGTGTAGGAGCACTCGGTGTGAATCCGATCTCGTCTACGGGTGATGTGGGAACCTCGGTCTCCCGTGAGGAATTCAATGTAGCCTTGGAGACATTGAAAACCTCAATGACGACCGAGGCTGAAAGCATGTTTACTAAATTCATTGAAGGGCTTAAACTATCCACCGCACCATTGAAAGTGGGTGATCCCACTGACAAGGTGACAGATGCTAACTCCGACAGGGGGGAAGCTAGTAGTGAAAAGGCTCCTTCTTCTAGTGGTAAAAATGGCACCGACATCTTTGCCCATGTGGAACCACCACTTGTTTATGGTGGACCAATTCCTTCCACTCATTTGAATCATGCCGGTCCTCCCCCTAAGATTGTGAAAAATGAGGACTTTGATTCTTGGGTTTATCGCTTTAAGCATCATTTAAATCATGTGAATACTAATCTTTGGAGAATCATTGAAGAAGGTTTCTATCCGCATGACCCAAGCAACTTCACTCCTCGAGAAGCCGCGGATAATCAATTCAATGAGAATGATCTCTTCATCATCCAAGATGCAATTCCGCCCGAAGATCTACCTCATCTTCGGCCATTTGCCTTGGCCAAAGATGCATGGCTTTGTGTTTCTCTCTCTACCGAGGAAGCGCAAGCATTCAACGCTCCAACTATGAAATAGTGCAAGATGAAGCCGATGAGTTTGCTATGAAAGAAGATGAAGAACCTCGTGAGCTTTATCGGAGAGTAACCAAACTCGCGGTCTCACTCCGAGATCATGGGAGCAAGGACACGGATGACAATTGGATCAAGAGCAAATTCCTCAAGGCAATGATGCCTTACCACAAGGCCATGTCCTTCGTCGTTCGTCAAAGGCCCAACTTCCACACCTTTACCTCAAGTGAAGTGTTGGATGAGTTTGTGGCTATGAACATCTTGGACAAGACCGCCGACAATGTGGTGCTTCGCTCTCAAAGGGCAAAGAAGCCCAACCTTGCATTGAAGGCCAAGGTTTGTGTTGAAGAAGAAGAAGAAGAAGAAGAGGAAGAAGAGGAAAGCAACCCCGAAGATACAAAGTATGCCTATCATGAACACATGGCACTTGCTTCAAGGCAATTTTGGAGCAAGAAGAACTCAAGGCCTAACTTCAACAAGAACAACTCAAGTGGCACGAAGAGCAGGCAACGTGTGAGGACTTGCTACAATTGTGGCAATGTGAGCCATTTTGTTGTGGAGTGTCCGTATGAGAAGAGGGAAGACAATGGTGGCAAGCTCATTCGAAAGGACAAAGCCAAGTCTTTCCCCAACAAGAGCAACTTCACCAAGAAGACCCCTCACAAGGCGTTGGTGGTTCAAGAAGAGTACCATGAGGATGATGATGAAGATGGCGAGTCGGTTGCCATGGCCTCCGTTGCCATTGCAAAAACTCCACAAGTGTCTCTCTTCGACTCACCCAATGAGAACATCACCGCCAAGTGCCTCATGGCTAAAGTCACCAACAAGGTAACCCCCAACATCAAAACTACCATCATTAATAATCCTTCTTTGACGGATTGCGTTGATGAATATGAGGGATCCAATGTGGAGGAAAATGAGTTTGGGTCCTTTATGGGTAAACTCAAGGGTAAATCCAAGAAGCATTTTGTTGCTCTCTTGGAACAACTTGGTGAAGCCAATGACATGATCGAGGCTCACGAAGATACTATCTCCAAGATGGAGGGGCATAGTCATGACTATGCCGATGAGATTTCGGATCTTTCCAATGCTCTTAAGGAAGAGTGTGGTCTTCATTTGGCTCTTGAGGAGTCACACAATGTTGATCACGCTAAGTTAATAAATATTTTGATCATGCTCTTGTTGTCTCTCGTGTGCTAAACTCCGAGAAGGCCAAGCTTGGGGTTGATCTTGCTAGACTCAAAGAGGAGTTTGACCTACTTGACAAGGCTCACAAGGTCTTGAAGGGTGCTCATGCTAGCCTCAAAGAGTCTCATGATCAACTTCAAGTAAAGCTAACCAAGGAGAAAGCCACTTTTCCTCGTATGATGTTAATTGATAATGCAAATGCTACTAACCCATGTTATGAGCATGTGCATCTTGTTGAGGAGAAAGCTAAGCTAAAGTTGCAACTTGAGAAAGGTCTTGTGTCTTGCATACAAGGCGAGAAGAATCTCAACGACCTTTTGACCAACCAAAAGGGAGTTGTGGCCAAGGAAGGGATTGGGTACGTGCCCAAGTCCAAGAACAAGAAGAAGAATGACAAGGCCAAACGACCTCCTCCTCTCAAGTAAACTTTTTTGAAGGAGGGAGAGGGTTCTACTAAGGAGAAGGAGAAGAACTCCGTGAGGGGTAGTGATGCCAAGAAGGGCAACGCTTCCATTCCCAACAAAGCCGGCGACTTTAACCCTTCTTATGTATTGTGCCATGCTAGAGATGGGCATGTTTATGCCAAATTTGTTGGTTCTCCTTATGAGTACATTGAATGGTCTATTTGGGTTCCTAAGACCCTTGTTACTAACATCAAAGGACCCATTACAAAATGGGTACCTAAAACCAAGCATTGATCTCTTGTAGGCGTTTGCTTCCGGTGGGGGATCATGGTTGCTCGATAGTGGAGCTACTAATCATATGACCGGAAGCAAGGACTTGGTGGTGGACGTGCAAAAGATTCCATCCATACCCACCAACGTCGAGTGGGGTGACGCCTCATCCTCTAAGGTATTGGGACTCAGCAAAGTTGTCATTTCTCATGATCTTATGATCAAGAAGGTCATGCTTGTTGAGTCCCTTGCATACAATTTACTTTCCGTTTGTCAACTAGCACTTATGGGCTTTGCCACTTTCTTTGATATTGATACCGTGGCCCTCTTGTGGAGCAAGACTCTTAAAGTAGCCTTTGTTGGGCATGTCGAGAACGGTCTCTATGTGATTAACTTTTCGGAGCGACCCACTAAGACCGCGACATGCCTAATGGCTAAGTTTGACGTGGGGTGGCTTTGGCATCGCCGTTTAGCTCATGTCAATATGATATCTTTGCAAAGTCTTCTCAAGGGGGACCATGTCCATGGACTAACAAATGTTAGTTTTGCCAAAGATCGTGCTTGCAGTGCTTGTATCGAAGGAAAGCTACATGAGAAGGCTCACCCTCCCACGACTATCATCTACTCTAAGAGGCCTTTGGAGCTCCTTTGGATCTCTTAGGCCCTCCATCTTTTGATAGTCTTGGCAGTAGAAAGTATTGCTTGGTGATTGTGGATGACTATTCAAGATACACTTGGGTATATTTCTTCAAGAGGAAGAGCGAGACCCAACAAACCGTCATCGACTTTGCAAATGAAGCTCAACGACAACACAATACAAAGATCTTGACTATAAGAAGTGACAATGGCTCCGAGTTCAAGAACTACACCTTGGATGAGTTTTTGAGTGATGAGGGAATCAAGCATCAATATTCCGCACCTTATACCCCTCAACAAAATGGTGTAGCGGAGAGGAAGAACCGGACGTTGATGGATGCGGCAAGGACCATGATGGCGGAGTTCAAGTCTCCCTACAACTTTTGGGCCGAAGCCATCAACACCGCATGTCATGCATCTAATCGGCTCTACCTCCACAAAGGTTGAACAAGACTCCATATGAGATACTCACCGGTAACAAGCCCAACCTCAAGTACTTCCGGGCGTTCGGGTGCAAGTGTTTCATTCTCAGGAAAGGTGTCCGTTTGTCTAAATTTGAGGCTAGAGCTTATGAGGGCATATTTATTGGTTATGCTACAAACTCTCATGCTTACCGTGTTCTCAATAAGTCCAGGGGACTTATTGAGGAAACATGTAACGTGGAGTTTGATGAGAATAATGGCTCCCAAGTGGAGCAAAGTGGTACTTGTGATGTAGGTGATGAAATTCCTCCCCAAGCCATAAGAAGAATAGGTGTTGGTCATATCCTACCCATTGAGGAACCCCTTGTGGCCGAAGGAGAAGGACAATGTTCCACTCAAGTCAAACCTTCACCAACCCAAGGTCCATATGCTTCCGAAGAACAAAGTGAAGGCCCTCAACCTCAAGAACAAGACCAAGGGCAAGGTCAATCTCAAGATGGTGTTGTAACATCAAGTGATGCCCAAGGCCAAGTTATCTCCTCCGAGCAAGTTCAAGATCAAGAACAAGCTCAAGACGGCGCTCAAGATGATCAAGTGACCACTCCTCATCTCACCCCCGAGGAGGAATTGGAGCGTCGTGCCACCAAGATTGCTTCCAAGATCTCCACCAAGGATCATCTCATGACAAATGTGCTTGGAAGCTTAAGAAAGGGGGTAAGCACTCGTAGACAATTAGCAAACTATAGTGAACATCACATGTTTGTCTCTTGTGTTGAACCCCAAAAGGTCTATGAGGCGCTCGAAGATCCGGATTGGCTCAATGCCATGCATGAAGAACTCAACAACTTCGAGCGCAACAAAGTGTGGAGATTGATGCCAAGGCCAACGGAGAACCACAATGTCATTGGAACCAAGTGGATATTCAAGAACAAGAAGACGCTCATGGAATTATCATTCGCAACAAGGCTCGTTTGGTAGCACAAGGCTACTCCCAAGTCGAGGGTATCGACTACGGTGAAACCTTTGCCCCTGTTGCTCATCTTGAATCCATTCGCGTGTTGATTGCATATGCTTCTCATCATAACTTTAAGTTACAACAAATGGATGTGAAGAGTGCTTTCCTTAATGGTCCGATTAATGAATTGGTATATGTCAAGCAACCCCCCGGGTTCGAGGATCCCTACTTTCCCGATCATGTGTATCAACTCGATAAGGCACTCTATGGCCTTAAACAAGCCCCACGTGCGTGGTATGACCACCTTACCGAGTTGTTACAAGACCGTGGTTTGGAAGCTGGGCTAATCGACCCCACTCTTGTTACTAAGAAGGTCAAAGGGGAGTTGTTTGTGTGCCAATTATATGTTGATGATATTATCTTTGGTTTCCCTAACAAAGCTTTCAATGAGGAATTTGCCGCTCTCATGACCTCAAAGTTCGAGATGTCTTCCATGGGAGAGTTGAAGTTCTTTCTCGGGTTCGAAGTGAAGCAAAGTAGAGAAGGAACCTTCATCAACCAAGCCAAATACACTCAAGACATGCTCAAGAGATTCAAGCTAAGTGATGTCAAGCCGGCTTCCACTCCCATGCCCACCAAGTGCCAACTTGACATTGATCCCAATGGTAAAGCGGTGGATCAAAAGGTATATCACTCCATGATTGGCTCCTTGCTTTACCTTTGTGCATCTAGACCGGATATCATGTTGAGTGTGGGAATTTGTGCACGGTTTCAAGCCTCACCTAAGGAAAGTCACTTTGTGGCGGTCAAGCGAATCTTTCAATATTTGGCTCATACCCCAAACTTTGGCTTATGGTACCCAAGGGGAGCAAACTTCAAGCTTGTATGTTATTCGGACTCGGATTGGGCAGGAGACAAAGTGGATATGAAGTCCACTTTCGGAGGGTGCCAATTTCTTGGTTGATCTTTGGTGAGTTGGTCTTCCAAGAAGCAAAGTTGTGTATCTCTCTCATCCACGAAAGCGGAGTATGTGGCTGCCGGTAGTTGTTGTGCACAACTCTTATGGATGAGGCAAACTTTAAAGGATTACGGTGTCATTTGTGACAAAGTGCCTCTTTGGTGTGACAATGAAAGTGCCATCAAGATTTCTCTCAACCTGGTGAACACTTCAAGACGAAACATATTGAGATTCGGTATCACTTCATCCAGGATCACATTAGGCGAGGGGAGATCGAGCTCAACTACGTCAACACCCATGGTAACCTTGCAGATATTTTCACGAAACCTTTGGATGAAGCAAGATTTCGTGAGTTAAGGCATGAGCTAAATATCATTGATTCGAGCAATGTTGCTTGAACCCTTGCACACCCCACCTCACTCAACTTGTTGTCTAATATAGGTGTAGACATGAACATAGGGGGAGTGTTGTTCTCTCAATGAACTCTCCCTCCCCTATTATGCATAAATCGATCAACTCTTTCACATTAAGCCATTTTTATGGTACTTGTGCTTCAAAGACAAGTTTTGGTCATGGGCCCAAGGATAATTCTTCGCAGTACCATACCAATTGACTCAAACATAGGTGGCTCCGGCCACCGCCCTATCCTTGGGGAGTTTGTGTCTCGTTTTTGGTCTGTGTTGTCTCTTGCTTCTCTTCCTTCATGCCGAGCTTGTGCTTGTGGTGTCCAGTGTGTTAGCTCTTTGGTGTTGTCTTTCGCTTTAAGGTTTTGTGCTTCGATGTTCTCTCGGTTGGTTGAAACTTCTCTTTCTTGAGCTCACGGTACTACCGTGGCCTGCCATGGTACTACCGCGCGGGGAGCGCGCGGTACTTCCGCACCCAGGGCGGCAGAATTTTTTTACTGCCACCTGGGGGAGCGGTACTATGGCCTCGGTGCAGTACTTCCGCCCGGGCAGTACTACCGCAATGACGTGCGATACTACTGCGTGAGGAGCGCACGGTACTTTCGCACCCAGCGCGGCAGAAATTTTTTACTGCCGCCTGGGGGAGCGGTACTAAAGCCACGGTGCGGTACTTCCGCCCGGGGCGGTACTACCGCGATGACATGCGGTACTACCGTGTGGTCGAGGGCGCGTGGGGGGTTAAGCACGGGCAGGGGGAGTTCTAACTCCCCCATACCCATTCGTCTCTCTCCCCACTCCGTCTCTCTCTCTCTCGCTCAAGAACGGCGCCGGAGGTCCTCGTCGGATCTCCATCTCCAGACGCTCTCCTCAGATTCTAACTGGTGGGATCGCACCCCACCACTCCCTCTTGCCATGGAACAAGGTTTCTCCCCAATCCCTTCCTTTTTCTTCTTTGTCTTGTTGTTTTTAGGTTTTGGGGAGATGCAAGTTGTTCGTGAGATTTTAGGCCAAATCTTTGCAAGAGTAGGATATAGAAGAGTAGTTTTGTGTAGTGGTGGTACTTGCTATAGTTGTCCTGTGATGGATTTGATCGGCCGTAGTACCGTGTGTTGACACGGTTGTGCTCAGATCTCTATTGCCGTTTCGGATCTGCAACCATGCGGTACTACCACTCTTCAGGTGCAGTACTACCGCGCATCCGGTACTATCGCCCTACTGGTGCGGTACTACCGCGTCGCTGGTACTACCGCACGTGGCGCAACACACAATACTACTGTTGTCTCAAATCCCTCTTGTGGCACTTCTCACGTGCTATGTCTACTTGTTTCACCCGTTTTGATGTGGTCTTTGCATTGATCCTTCTCATGTTTCGTGCGTGGTTGTTTTGTGGTGTGTGTTTTAGGTGGTGGCTCGGGTGCTCCGGCTCGCCGCTCCAATCCAAGCCGTAACACGGGATCTAAGCGTATGCGCAGCTCAGAGGCAGCAGAGGGCTCCAATGCCCCCAACGCAGAACCAAGACCACCGCCACCAAAGAGAAGGAACCCACCATGGGTATGGATGAGATAGCGCTTGCTGAGTTCATCTCTTGGAGGAAGATCAATCCATATGGAAACCCTCACGCTAACCTTCGAGGGAATGAGCTATTTTGGACCAAGCAGCAGAATCTCATTTATCTGGATGTCATCAAGGCCAAGCAAAACACCTATGTGGAGGTGAAATGGATCAACATGCATCACATGAAGCAAGAGAAGCACCGGGAGTACTTTGGTGAGGCTTTAGACCTAGTGGAGCAATTTGGCATTGAGCATATCATCTCATTCCACAAAGACTTTGATCCTGAGATCCTTGCTCAGTTCTTTGCCTCAGTGCATTTTCATCCCAATGAGGAAAGGACCATGACTTGGATGACCAATGGTCGGCAGCTAACTACTACTTGGAAGGAATTCATGACTTTGCTTGGGGTTCCGGATGAGGGGCTCACCACACCCCAAGGTGTTCGCCCTCATGCCAATTCCGAGTCTGCAAACAAGAACAAGCTTATGCCCTTCTATGTGGAGAAGAAGCTCTCCAATGGCAAGTCAACTTGGGTACTCAACTCTTTTCTTGACATCATGCACCGGATCTTCTGCAACACTCTCTTCCCACGCATTGGAGACAAGGACAAGGTGCATGCCTATCTTGTGGATATGATGCTCTTGTGTGAAGACGCTCGCAACTCTCAGACACTACCACTTGATGTCTCACATATCATGTGGAATGAGCTTCGGTTTGCGGTCTACAACCGCAAGGTCCCCATCTATGGACCTTATCTGTTTCAGTTGATCTCAACAACTTGGGAGCAGCTCTACCCTCAGGATGATTTTAAGGCCCCTAGTTGGATTCGGCATGAGCCCATCAACCTCCATGTCAAGACTCAGTGGGAAAACACTACCTCTCGTGCTGATGCCGCGGCTGCCATGGGCGTGGGTGCAAATGAGCATGAGGAGGAGGCAGCAGACGAGGACAGCTCTGAGGGTTACACCCCTCCCACTTTTGAGCCATCTTGGGCTAAGCGACTGAAGAACAAGATGAAGATGTTGTTCTGTATGTAAGCAAAGGGGCGGTACAAGACCCATGTGGCTTCCAAGGAGACTCGCCGCCGCGACAAGCAGATTTTCAGGACCTTTGGTGAGAACATCTCCAGTAGGTCAGAGGAGGACGTCACCCCAGAGGCAGAATGGATCGCCAAGCAGGGTTATCACTGGACCGAGTCTGAGGAAGAGTCCGTCCCAGCTGCCGAGTCTGACGGGGAGCGTGCAAGTGACTACTCAGCTTGAGCCACCACTATTGTTGTAGGTGTCCTCTCTGCCTTTTTGGCGTCTTGATGCCAAAGGGGGAGAGAATGTAGGATTTGCGAGCTGTGTCGTGTTTGGGTCCGTTGAACTTTGTTTATGTCGTTTGCTTTGGTTTGCTTTGGTTTGTGCTTGTGAGACCTTCTATCATATGGTGTAAGACATATGCACTCTATCGTACCGTAGTGAGCTTATTCTATCTTGTGCTTATTCCATTATGCTCTTTCCTATCTTGCTTAGTTTTAGCCTTATTGCAAGATGTGCCATGTCTATAAAATATAGGGGGAGTGTTGATCCTAGTATGTGTGCCATGCAGTCCAAAGCACTCATCGAGATAGCACACATCTAGGGGGAGCCCGTCTATATTTTAGAGACTTGGGGGTTTGCCCTTGCTCTTTGCATTATACCCTTGTGCAAATCCCGTATTGTCATCAATCCACCAAAAAGGGGGAGATTGTAAGGGCATTTTTATCCCTTAGTTGGTTTTGGTGATTGATGACAATACTTTTGCGTACTAATCATGTGCATCAAATATTTCAGATATATATTGACTAGGCACAAGCTGATTTGGTTCCCTCGAAGGCTATGTGTCGGTGTCAAAACCGGCAGATCTCGGGTAGGGGGTCCCAAACTGTGCGTCTAGGCCGGATGGTAATAGGAGGCAAGGGACACGAAGTTTTACCCAGGTTCGGGCCCTCTTGATGGAGGTAAGACCCTACGTCCTGCTTGATTAATATTGATGATATGGGTAGTACAAGAGTAGATCTACCACGAGATCGGAGAGGCTAAACCCTAGAAGCTAGCCTATGGTATGATTGTTGTTCTGTATGTTGTCCTACGGACTAAAACCCTCCGGTTTATATAGACACCGGAGAGGGTTAGGGTTACACAAAGTCGGTTACAATGGTAGGAGATCTACATATCCGTATCGCCAAGCTTGCCTTCCACGCCAAGGAAAGTCCCTTCCGGACATGGGACAAAGTCTTCAATCTTGTATCTTCATATTCCAGGAGTCCGGCTGAAGGTATAGTCCGGCCATCCGGACACCCCCTAATCCAGGACTCCCTCAGTAGCCCTCGAACCAGGCTTCAATGACGATGAGTCCGGCGCGCAGATTGTCTTCAGCATTGCAAGGCGGGTTCTCCTCCAAATTCCGTGTACCTGTTGAATAAAGTCCGGCTTCTTGTAAATGTTGCGCTCCTTGGCTTCTACGCCCAATAATGGCCGTCTCCCACGTGTCAGATGAATATGAAAAGTCTGAGTGTTTTTACATCCACACCCCTAGCCGCGTAAATGAGCCGCCCATTTAAGGGGACGAGGATTTAGATCCAAACCACACCTTCTCCCCTTCGCGAGTGTTCATCAGAGCGCATCCGAAAAAGGTCCATTCCACCATGGCCAGCCATCGCAACTCCTCCTTTCGCCCTTCCAGCCCTCAGTCTGGATATTGGGAGAGATGCTCTATCCCGCATAGCGAGCTAGTGATGCTCCAGACCAAGGGATTTCTCCCCCCGGCCTATATGGTCCCGATTCGAGCCGGTCTTGCCATCTATAATGGCGGAGAGCAAGTGGAGAGTGCCCCTAATTCCTCCAAAGGAGAGCGGGTATGCCTTGTCCCTTATTTAATAAGAGGGCTCGGATTTCCAATCCATCCGTTTCTCTGGGGGCTCCTGGAGTTCTATGGCCTCCAGCTACACAATCTTACGCCTGCCTCCGTATTGCATATCGCGGGCTTCGTAGCCCTCTGCGAGCTGTTCTTGGGTGTTGAGGCTCATTTCGGGCTGTGGAAAGAGCTATTCTGCCTTGTGCCCCGTTCTCAGAAGGGGTCAATATATCAAGTGGGCGGAGCCGAAGTGTGGCGCATTGTCGGGACCGGATATCTATCCGGAACCCCGAAGAAGGCGTCCGAGGACTGGCCTTCGGAATGGTTTTACATAGAGGACGTCCCGCTGCCGGATCCTGTCCGGATCGGCCTCCCTGAGTTCGACAGTGCTCTACTAAAGAAGCGCCTAAGTTGGCGTCCATGGAGCCCTCAGAGGGAAAGTGACAAGGACGTTCGTTACCTGATGGGCCGGATTAGATTGTTAGCTCATTCTGGACTGACCATGATCAGGGCCATGGCCGCATGCATCATGCGACGGGTGCAGCCGCTATAGTATAGATGCCACCCCATGTGGGACTTCAACGGGGAGGACGACGCCACCCGCTACGGCCGTAAGGGGCCGGATTCGGCTGCGACTCTAACAAAGACCTTGTCCGCTTTGTACAAGGGAGAAGAGGAGGAATTTCTCCGCGTCGACCCACAGGGTGGATTTTCTATGTACAATTGCCCAAGCTGGGTAAGTGGTCACATTTACTTGCCCATCCATTTTATATTCCCATTGTTAAATATTCAGTCTAACGACTTCAACGCAGGAACTACGCCAGGCTGTTAAAGAAATAAACAGCCCTCCTCCACAATCCGAGGACCCAGGACGGTTCCTCGACCCGGCCTCTCAAGAGGATCCGGACTTATCTATGGAGCTGATTGATGGAGTGTTCCGTCAATTGAGCAAGGACAACGCCTTGGTGGCCATTACGGCCGATTACCCAATGCTAATCCCGGCCTCCCAGGTAACTGAGATCAAAGTCCCAGTACCCCGAATAGGGGTCCGCCCTCTCGTGTTTTCAGTTTCCTGATTACAACCGAGCTTTGTAGGGGAGGTTTTTGAGACGGGAGGCCAAACCTGCGGCGACAAGCCAACGAGGGGCCGCAGGGCCCCGTGGGCAGAAAAGAGGTGCAGTCCGGACCGAGGCGTCAGCGCAAAGGTATGGCGCGCCCCCTTATCCCAGGTGTTATACCTTCAAGGCATATTAACACTCGTGCTCTCTTCAGGACAAAGAGACCTCGCCGGACTATATCCGGAGAGGCTGCCAATCGCGCCTCCACCAGCCAGGCTCCAAAGCCTGGTCCGGAGGCGGAGGCGAACACAAGGCGCGCACCGGACGCTCCTCCGACGGAGGATGTGGACAGGTTGTCTGCCACCAACTCTGAGGTGGAGAGTGCCATGAACCACAGGCGTCGCCGGACAATTCTTCGCGACGCTTGTTTCTCCCGAGAGGCATTAGATGCCTTCAATTCGGGAGATGCGTACCTCCGTGCCGCTCAAAATGGTCTAGCCAGAGCCACAGAGCAATATGTAAAAGACATACGGGTAAGAAATTTTTGGTAATTATATATATACCAGTAGCCCCCGAGACTTGAAACAGTTAGAATAACTGATTTAAGGATCATTTGTTATGCAGGTTCTTACAAAAAAGAATTCCCTACTATCCCAAGGAGGCCCCCTCTGGTAATATACACTTCGAAAGATAAGTATTTTGCGAAGCACGACATGGATGCGAATCTGACAAATGAAATTGTAGATGGCGCCGGATTGAATCCGGAAAGGCAACACCTCCTATGCCAGCTGAAGGCTGGTGAGAAGGTGCTGACAAAGGTGAGGCGAGAGAAGAACGATCTCCAAGATGCCAACACCAAGCTGGGCGTCGACCTGAAAGATGTTCATGCCCAGCTGTCAGACTCCGTTAAGGAGAATTAGCGGCTTCGGCGCGGCATATTTAGTAAGTGCTTGAACGAACCTTTGAAAAAAAGTTCAGCGGGGAAGTCGACTAACAGAGTAATGTCTGTAGGTGTGCTAACAGGTCGTCCTGCAGAGGAGATGCCCGGTTCTACGGGTGACCTTCTTCCCGAGCTCTCGCAACTACTCGAGCGAGTTCGGCAGGCGATGCAAGGCGTCGCCCAGGCCTTGTGGCCATCCATCTCCATGCCCGAAGGTCTTGGTGAGCTTGCGGAGAAGCTAAAGGGAGCACGGTGGCGCTTCCAATTGTGGAAGATATCGGCCTGGCGTCAAGGCGCTAGGGAGGCCTGGACCATGGTGAAGATGCGGTACACAAAGGCTGACCCCAACCACATGGCCGAGGTCGGTCCTGTGGGGCCTGATGGGAAGGAGATCCCTCTAAGCTTAGTATACGGCCAAGTAGAATTGGCCGCAAAGTATTCCCAGCAGGACTGTAAATTAGATAGCCTGTTAGATGGTATTGAAGAGGAATACAATCAGTCAGAATGACTATGTAATTTAATTGACATTTATAATGCCTTCTAGCGGGATTGTAGATCGTTTGTCATGGCCGACCTTTTCACTTCAGCCTCGGGACCTGACGGTCCGAGTGTGTCCGAATTCCCATGCGGTTATATAAGAACCGGGGAATGCATGGAGACCAGGCGTAGGGGTCATTAGTGCGTGAACAGACAAGTGCCCGACTAGTTATGTTATATTACATGGTTAGTAAGAAACATCTTCCAGGGAGAATAGTTCTGTTAGGGGTTCCATTCCCTGGGAGGCATGCCCTAAAGTGCATGCCCATTCTGCGAAAAGACGCAGGAAAAAGCATCTGGGGGGGCATAAATAAATAAGTGAAAATATCATCTTTTAGTTCACCGCCCGAATATTCCCTTAAGAATGCTAGCTTTCGGCTTCACCCAGTCTGAGGTACACATCCGGCTGATCCGGCAGTAACAATCGCAGAGGTGCTCCCTTTACCGCCTAGCCGAATAATCAGGAACGTAGGGGTAAGCACAGGAGCCAGGCAACCCAGCTTGGCCAAAACTTAAGTCATATCGATGCATATAATGGTGAAACAAAAGGTACATGCAAAAGTGTAACACATGTGTTGGGCATGAAGCCCGTATAAATAAGCTTCTGTTAAAAGAAGCCCCCAGGTTTAATGAGTGCGAATAGCACGTCATTTGATGAGCCTTTAAAGGCTATAAGAGAAAGGAAGGGGAGAAGGAGAGAAATGTAAGACAGACAGTATATATAAAAAATGGACAGGGGAAGGAGACGAACACAGAGTCTGGCGCTAGGCATAGAATCTTCGGAGACGGGTTGCGTTCCATGGGTTCGGCTCGAGTCGGTTATCCAATGCATCTCGCAGGTGGTACGCTCCACCAGTCAGGACTTGGTCAATGATGAAGGGACCTTCCCACTTGGGCTTGAGTTTGTCATTTTTCTTGTCCGGCAGGCGTAGAACTAATTCGCCAATGTTGTAATTTTTGGCCCATACTTCTCTGCTTTGGTATCTTCGAGCCTGCTGTTGATAGAATGCGGAACGGGCTTTTGCCATGTCACGCTCCTCCTCCAATGCATCCAAATTGTCCTGCCGATCGAGCTCGGCTTCTCTTTCTTCGTACATGCGCACTCGAGGTGAGTCATGAATTATGTCGCAAGGCAAAACTGCTTCTGCATCGTACACCATAAAGAATGTTATGTATCTGGTGGTGCGATTCGGCGTGGTCCGCAGCCCCCAGAGTACGGAGTCGAGCTCCTCTACCCAGTGCGTGTTAGATTCCTTGAGGGATCGCACTAATCTGGGTTTGATGCCGCTCATGATAAGACCATTTGCACGTTCGACCTGGCCGTTAGTTTGTGGGTGATAGACGGAAGCATAATCGATCTTGATGCCCATGTTTTTGCACCAGAGTTTTACCTCGTCGGCCAAAAAGTTCGTGCCGTTATCAGTGATGATTCTGTGGGGACGCCGTAATGGTGTACAACCCCGGATATAAAGTCTATCACTGGTCCGGATTCGGCCGTCTTAACAGGCTTAGCTTCTATCCATTTGGTGAACTTATCCACCATGACCAGTAAGTATTTTTGCTTGTGGGTGCCGCCTTTAAGGGGTCCAACCATGTCAAGCCCCCAGACCGCGAAGGGCCAAGTGATGGGGATAGTTTGGAGGGCGGTGGGTGGCATATGGCTTTGGTTTGCAAAGAGCTGGCAATCGACGCATCGTTGGACTAAGTCCTGGGCGTCTGCCCGGGCCGTCGGCCAATAAAAGCCTGTACGGAAGGCCTTGCTTACAAGGGATCGAGCTGCAGCATGATGACTGCCGAGTCCGGCATGAATTTCAGCTAGGAGGTTCCGCCCTTCCTCTTCGGAGATGCACCTTTGAAGGACTCCGGTAGTGCTTTTCTTATAAAGCTCTCCCTCGTGGACTTTGTAGGCTTTGGATCGCCGCACTATGTAGTGTGCCTCATTTTGGTCCTCGGGGAGTTCCTGCCTAGTAAGGTAGGTGAGGAATGGTTCTGTCCACGGGGCAATGACGGCCATTATTACGTGGGTTGAAGGTGTTATTTCATTGGCAGAGCCTCCGATTGTGTCAGAATGTTCGGTGTCAGGCAGTGCGGTTGGGTCCGGGCTGTTATTGTTCGGCTCTCCTTCCCATACTACGGATGGCTTGAACAGCCTTTCCAAGAATATGTTGGGGGGACTACATCGCGTTTTGCGCCGATGCATGCCAGGACATCTGCCGCCTGATTATTTTCCCGAGCTATATGGTGAAATTCAAGCCCTTCGAACCGAGCTGACATTTTTAGGACGGTGTTGCGATAAGCTGCCATTTTTGGATCCTTGGCATCGAAGTCTCCATTTATTTGGGATATTGCGAGGTTCGAGTCCCCGCGCACCTCTAGGCGTTGAATGCCCATGGATACTGCCATCCGGAGACCATGTAAAAGGGCCTCATATTCGGCTGCATTGTTGGAGTCTGTGTACATAATCTGGAGTATGTATTGAACTGTGTCTCCTATGGGGACGTCAAAACGATGCCAGCCCCTAGTCCGGCCAACATCTTGGAGCCGTCGAAATGCATGATCCAATTTGAATACATGCCGTACTCTTTAGGGAGTTCGGCCTCTGTCCATTCTGCGACGAAGTCGGCCAAGACTTGCGACTTGATGGCTCGCCGTGGCTTATAAGTTATGTCGAACGGAAGGAGCTCAATGGCCCATTTTGCAATCCGGCCCGTTGCATCACGGTTGTTTATAATATCGTTAAGTGGTACTTCCGAGGCTACTGTTATTGAACACTTTTGAAAGTAGTGTCGTAGCTTTCGGGATGCCATGAATACCGCGTAAGCAATCTTTTGATAATGCGGGTATCGTGATTTGCACGGAGTGAGGACAGTGGACACATAATAGACCGACTTTTGAAGGGGGAATTTGTGTCCATCCGTTTCTCGTTCGACGACGAGCACTGCGCTTACAACCTGATGTGTTGCTGCAATGTACAATAGCATTGGTTCGCCAGTGTTTGGCGCGGCTAGGACTGAGTTTGTTGCCAATATGGCTTTTATTTTGTCGAGTCCGGCCGTGGCTGCATCCGTCCATTCAAAGTGTTCGGTGCGCCGAAGGAGGCGGTAATGGGGTAGGGCCTTTTCTCCCAAGCGGGAGATAAAGCGGCTTAGAGCCGCCACGCATCCGGTTAACTTCTGTATTTGTTTGAGGTCCTTTGGGATATCCAATTGTGACAGAGCTCGGATCTTGGCTGGATTTGCTTCAATTCCTCTACCGGATACAATGAAGCCCAAGAGCTTTCCGGCTGGAACGCCGAAAACGCATTTTTCTGGGTTGAGCTTGTTGTCGTATGTTCGGAGGTTATCAAATGTGAGCCTCAAGTCGTCTACTAGAGATTCGACATGTCTTGTTTTGACGACCACATCATCTACATATGCCTCCACTATTTTACCAATCTGGTTTGCCAGACATGTCTGAATCATGCGCTGATATGTTGCGCCGGCGTTTTTGAGCCCGAAGGGCATTGTGTTGAAGCAGAATGGGTCGTATGGTGTGATAAATGCCGTTGCGGCTTGGTCTGATTCTGCCATCTTGATTTGATGGTAGCCGGAATATGCGTCGAGGAAACACAACGAATCGTGTCCTGTGGTAGCGTCGATAATTTGATCGATGCGGGGGAGGGGGAAGGGATCCTTTGGGCAAGCCTTGTTAAGGTCTTTAAAATCAACACACAGGCGCCAGGATTTGTCCTTCTTTGGTACCATCACTAGGTTTGCTAGCCAGTCCGGATGTTTTATATCTCTGATGAATCCGGCCTCCAATAGCTTTGCTAGCTCCTTTCCCATGGCTTGTCTCTTAGGTTCAGAAAAACGCCGAAGAGCTTGTTTGACAGGTTTGAATCCTTTTAGGATATTTAAGCTGTGCTCGGCCAGCCTGCATGGGATTCCTAGCATGTCTGAAGGGTGCCAGGCAAAAATGTCCCAGTTCTCTCATAGGAACTCTCATAGTGCGGCGTCTACATCAGGGTTTAACTGTGCCCCGACGGAAGCTATTTTATTGGGGTCCATTGGATGGACCTGGAATTTGATTATTTCATCCGCCGGTTTAAAGGAGGTGGACTTGGATCTTTTGTCGAGTACCACATCGTCCCTATTCACCGTGGAGCGCATCGCAGTTAGTTCCTCAGCCGCTAGGGCTTCGGATAGTGCCTCGAGGGCCAGTGCGGCTGTCTTGTTTTCGGCGCGGAGTGCTATGTCCGGATCACTAGCGAGAGTGATGATCCTGTTAGGCCCGGGCATCTTGAGCTTCATGTACCCGTAATATGGTATTGCTTGGAAGATTGTAAATGCTTCCCGCCCTAGCAGAGCGTGATAACCGCTGCTGAACGGAGCCACATGGAACGTGACCTCTTCGGACCTATAATTATCCAGCGTGCCGAACACCACATCTAGTGTGATTTTTCCTGTACAGCGCGCTTCCCGACTGGGGATTATTCCTCTAAAGGTTGTGCTACTTCGCTCAATGCGGTTCCAGTCTATTTCCATTTTTAAAGGGTTTCCTCATAAATGAGGTTTAATCCACTACCGGCGTCCATGAGTACCTTTGTAAGACGAAAGCCGTCCACTATTGGACTGAGGACCAATGCGGCTGGTGCTCGGGCTGTTCGGAATTTAGGTTCATCGCTGGCGTTAAAGGTAATAGCCGTGTCACTCCATGGGTTTATTGTTGCTACTTGGTAGACTTCGGCAAGGCTGCGGAGTGTCCTTTTTCGCATATTATTTGATGTGAAAGTCTCGAAGACTGTTAATACCGTATTGGTGGCTTTCTGTGGCCTCCGGAATTAGGAGATCTTCACCAATTTTGGCCACCTGCCGGAGTATCCAACATGCTCTAAGGCTGTGAGTTGGTGTGGCATCCTCTGTACTGTGAATTTTACAGAGTCCATTAAGCCATCCTTCCAGTACGGTTCCATGCCCTGTAGAGGGTTTTTGCTTTTTGGTGTTTGACCCGGGTGTCTGGCGATGATGCACCCTTTTATTTCGGACTGGGTTTGTATTCAGGGCCGGATCATCCCAAAATTTTATTTCGGTTTTCCAGGCGCTTTCCATCGCACAGTATTTTCGTACAATGGACGCCAAGTCAGCGAAGCGTGTAATATCACGGCGACTTATGGCGTTGAGGATTCCCTTGTCTGTGCAATTATTGCAGAAGATTGAGATTGCGTCTTCCTCGCGGCAGTCCCTTATCCTGTTCCTAACCAGGAGGAATCTGGCCCAGTAATGATGTACTGTTTCTTTGGGCTCTTGCCTAATTTGGGATAGATCGCTTATGTTCGGGTGGGTGGGTGAAATTAAATCCGAAGCCTCACCCAATCTGAGGCTCAAAGGCCGAGGAATTTCCGAACTCGAAAATTTGGATTCCTGGATGTTGTCCAATGAATCCAGCCCATCGTCAGACTCTAAGTTCAGGTCTTGAGTGATATCCTCCCCTCCGCGGGTATCCGGCTTGGAGGGATCGGCAATACGGACGTAGCTAGTACTTAAGATAGATGAAGGGTCGCCGCACTGTCCCTCTACCACGGCAACATGATGGGTGACTTGGGGAGAGTTAATCTCTCTCAGATCGGGTTTAGGCCCAATCTGGTCGTAATCCGTAGCGACTCCCAGGGCGGCGATGCGATCCAAGAGCTCATTTATGGAGGAGAGCTCCATTGGATCTAACTGCTCGGCGAGTTTCGAGCTAACATGAAGATTGTTTTCGATGGCTCGAGAGTTCATCGTCGACACAGAAGCCGAACAGGTGGTCATAAGAAAACCACCTAGCTGGAGGGTTTGGCCGACAGCCAAAGATCCCTTAGCAACGGTGCCGTCTTTAAAGACGGGGTGAGGCATCCTTCCTGATGGCGATGACACAGAGGAACTCTCAATGAAAGCACCAATGTCGGTGTCAAAACCGGCGGATCTCGGGTAGGGGGTCCCGAACTGTGCGTCTAGGCCGGATGGTAACAGGAGGCAAGGGACACGAAGTTCTACCCATATTCGGGACCTCTTGATGGAGGTAAGACCCTACGTCCTGCTTGATTAATATTGATGATATGGGTAGTACAAGAGTAGATCTACCACGAGATCGGAGAGGCTAAACCCTAGAAGCTAGCCTATGGTATGATTGTTGTTCTATATGTTGTCCTACGGACTAAAACCCTCCGGTTTATATAGACACTGGAGAGGGTTAGGGTTACACAAAGTCAGTTGCAATCGTAGGAGATCTACATATCCGTATCGCCAAGCTTGCCTTGCACGCCAAGGAAAGTCCCTTCCGGACACGGGACGAAGTCTTCAATCTTGTATCTTCATATTCCAGGAGTCCGGCTGAAGGTATAGTCCGGCCATCCGGACACCCCCTAATCCAGGACTCCCTCACTATGGAAGACAGCGTTTCTCTACGTTTCTTTCGGTGGTATTGAGTCGTAGGGAAGCCGTACTATTAAGAGGGGGTCCATGTTGGAAAGGTTGGGTGGATTCATCACATACACATCTTCCTTTGTACCTCCTTTTCTTCTAGCCTTAGGAGCGGTACTACCGCAGGCCCTTGCGGTAGTGACATCCGCCGGTGCAGTAGTACCGCAAGCGCTCATGGTAGTACCGCTTCCTGGCAAGCGGTAGTACTGTGGCCGGAGTCCAGATGTTGTCACCCTCTCCCTAGTGGGTGTCACCCATCACGGTAGTACCATGCACTAGGCACGGTAGTACCGTGGTATCTGGCTTAGTTCTGCAAGTATGCGGCAGTAAGGGGCGGATGAAAAAAATTTCATCCGCGCCTAGCGCGGTAGTACCACTGCTGGCCTATGGTACTACCGCATCGGGTTTTTGCATCGACTCCAACTCTGTGGAAGTAGCCACAGATGTAATTTATTATATCTGTGCCTTCCCATCTCTGGACAGCCCCTGCCTTGCGGTAGTATCGCAAGGGGGCGCGGTAGTACCGCGCCAGCAGTACTACCGCCCTCTGCCTTAGTGCATTTTGGGCTGTTCTGGTCTCTGCTGCATGGGCGGTAGTACCGCGTTGCGCAGGTTGAGTTGGTGGATAACGGTTGGATTTGTTCTTCCACTATATAAGGAGTGTCTTCTTCCTCTGGTTGACTACCTCTTCCCCCAAAAGCTCCATTAATGCTCTAAGCTCCATTTTCGCTTGATCTCTCTCCCTAGCCAATCAAACTTGTTGATTTGCTCGGGATTGGTTGAGAAGGCCCCGATCTACACTTCCACCAAGAGAAATTTGATTCCCCCACCAATCCCTAGCGGATCTTGTTACTCTTGGGTGTTTGAGCACCCTAGACGGTTGAGGTCACCACAGAGCCATAGTCCATTGTGGTGAAGCTTCGTGGTGTTGTTGGGAGCCTCCGATTAAGTTGTGGAGATAGCCCCAACCTTGTTTGTAAAGGTCTGGTCGCCGCCTCCAAGGGAACCAATAGCGGAATCACGGCATCTCACATTGTGTGAGGGCGTGAGGAGAATACGGTGGCCCTAGTGGCTTCTTGGGGAGCATTGGGCCTCCACACCGCTCCAACGGAGACGTACTTCCCCTCAAAAGGAAGGAACTTCGGTAACACATCCTCGTCTTCACCGGGTCCACTCTTGGTTATCTCTTACCTTTACTTGTGCAAGCTTATTAGTGTTACTTCTCTTGCTTGCTTGTGTGCTTGTTGTTGTTGCATCATATAGGTTGCTCACCTAGTTGCACATCTAGACAACCTACTTTGATGCAAAGTTTAATTTGGTAAAGAAAAGCTAAAAATTGTTAGTTTCCTATTCACCCCCCCTCTAGCCAACCATATCGATCCTTTCAGTCTTCACAATGTCCAGCGCCACTGTACCCCAGCGTGATGTTGAGGTCGATGATGCACTCAGGCGTGGTCGGATCGACCACGGTGCAGTCTGGTGACGTAGAGAATCGCGTCTACCCATGGTCGTGCGGCGATAGAGCACGAACATCCAGCGTCTCGTGTGTGATGGATGAGCTCGGGGAACGGTGTTGCGACGGACGATGGGACGAGGAGCTAATGCGGCTTGAACTACGTCGGTATTTCCCCAAAGACGAAGGGGTGATGCAGCACAGCTACAGTAGGTATTTCCCTTAGTGATGAGACCAAAATTATCGAACCAGTAGGAGAACCATGCAACACTACGCGAATGGCACCTGCACACAAAGAACAAATACTTGCAACCTGACGTAAAAGAGGGGTTGTCAATCCCTCCCGGGTAAAAGATAGGCAAAATTTGTAGTAGATTGGATAAATAGATCTCGCGGGAACGCGAGACGAGATAAATAATAATAAATTGCAGCAATGTATTTTGGGGGGTTTTGGATTAATAGATCTAAAAATAAAAGCAAATAAAAATAGATCTCGAAGGCAAATATAATAAAGAAGAGACCCGGGGGCCGTAGATTTCACTAGTGGCTTCTCTCGAGAAAAATAGCATATGATGGGTACACAAATTACTATTGGGCAATTGATAGAACTTCTAATAATCATGACGATATCCAGGCAATGATCATTATATAGGCACCACGTCCAAGATTAGTAGTCCAACTCCTGCCTGCATCTAATGAATTAAGTTCATGGAGAAACGAAGTAATGCAATAAGAATGATGACATGATGTAGACAAGATCTACTCATATAGGAATATACCATAGCAATGATACATACGTGTCGTTTCACCTTCTGTCACTGGGATCGAGCACCGTAAGATCGAACCCATCACAAAGCACCTTTTCCAATGGCAAGAAAAATCGATCTAGTCGGTCTAACTAAACCAAAGATTCAAAGAAGAAATACATGATGATACGTCTCCAACGTATCTATAATTTTTGATTGTTCCATGCTATTATATTATCTGCTTTGGATGTTAATGGGCTTATTTATACATTTTTATATTATTTTTAGGACTAACCTACTAACCCAAGGCCCAATGCAAATTGCTGTTTTTTTTGCCTATTTTAGTGTTTCGCAGAAAAGGAATATCAAACAGAATCCAAACGGAATGAAACCTTCGGGAGAGTTATTTTTGGAACAAACATGATCCAGAGGACTTGGAGTGGACGTCAAGAAATCAACAAGGAGGCCACGAGGCAGGGAGGCGCGCCTGCCCCCTCGGTGCGCCTCCCATCCTCGTGGGCCCCTCGTGGCTCCACCGACCTACTTCTTCCTCCTATATATATCCATATACCTCGAAAGCATCCACGAGCACCACGAAACCCTATTTCCACCGCCACAACCTTCTGTACCCAAGAGATCCCATCTTGGGGCCTTTTCCGGAGCTCCACCGGAGGGGGAATCGATCACGGAGGGCTTCTACATCAACATCATAGCCTCTCTGATGATGTGTGAGTAGTTTATCACAGACTTTCAGGTCCATAGTTATTAGCTTGATGGCTTGTTCTCTCTCTTTGGATCTCAATACAATGTTCTCCTCAATCTTATTGGAAATCTATTTAATGTAACTCCTTTTGCGGTGTGTTTGTCGAGATCCGATGAATTGTGGGTTTATGATCAAGTTTATCTATGAACAATATTTGATTCTTCTCTGAAATATTTTATGTATGATTTGTTATCTTTGCAAGTCTCTTCGAATTATCAATTTGGTTTGGCCTACTAGATTGATCTTTCTTGCAATGGGAGAAGTGCTTAGCTTTGGGTTCAATCTTGCGGTGTCCTTTCCCAGTGACAGCAGGGGCAGCAAGGCATGTATTGTATTGTTGCCATCGAGGATAAAAAGATGGGGTTTATATCATACTGCTTGAGTTTATCCCTCTACATCATGTCATCTTGCCTAATGCATTACTCTGTTCTTATGAACTTAATACTTTAGATGCATGCTGGATACCGTTCAATGTGTGGAGTAATAGTAGTAGATGCAGAATCGTTTCGGTCTACTTGTCGCAGACGTGATGCCTATATACATGATCATGCCTAGATATTCTCATAATTATGCACTTTTCTATCAATTGCTCAACAGTAATTTATTCACCCACCGTAATACTTATGCTATCTCGAGAGAAGCCACTAATGAAACCTATGGCCCCCGGGTCTATTCTCCATTATATTAATCTCCCGTCAACTAGCTATTTCTGGCATCGCTTATTTTGCAATCTTTATATTCCAATCTATATCATAAAAATACGAAAAATATTTATCTTATGATTATTATCTCTATCAGATCTCACTCTCGTAAGTGACCATGAAGAGATTGACAGCCCCTTTATCGCGTTGGTTGCGAGGTTCTTATTTGTTTGTGCAGGTACGAGGGACTTGCGTGTAGTCTCCTACTGGATTGATACCTTGGTTCTCAAAAACTGAGGGAAATACTTACGCTACTTTGCTGCATCACCCCTTTCTCTTCAAGGGAAAACCAACGCAGTGCTCAAGAGGTAGCAAGAAGGATTTCTGGCGCCGTTGCCGGGGAGATCTACTTACAAGTCAAGACATACCAAGTACCTATCATAAACTCTTATCCTCACATTACATTATTTGCCATTTGCCTCTCGTTTTCCTCTCCCCCACTTCACCCTTGCTGTTTTATTTGCCCTCTTTTCCGTTCGCCTCTTTTTGTTTGCCTCTTGCTGCCATCATGTCTGAAATTGGGGAGGTTATCATTGATAAGGATAGTGGTAATAACATGGAAAACTTTGATGCTTTTGTTGATCCTCATGAAGAACCTACTATTTTACACACTAAAAAGTTTCGGATTGGTAGTGGTAATATTATTGGAAAAGGAGTTATTCAAGATTTTTTTACTTGTGTCGGTGCTTTACCTACTATGGGAGGGTCTATTCTCCATAGAACTAGTAGTTTTGCGGATGCTATATCTTTGCTTATAGTTGAACTTGAAAGACAATTTATTCATATACACCCTTGCATCGAAAGGATTTTTTTAGAATTTTCTAATATTGAGCATTCTTCTGTTAAGCGAGCAGCTACCATCTTTTTAGCTCATGAGTTCAGATTCATAATAAAAGAAGCCAATGAAATTTTTGCGCATTATAGGATAGACGCCGGCCGTCTTCCCATAGAAGCAATTCTTTTTTATCAAAAAGATATAATGCGCTTACAATCTTTAGATCATGTTGCTTTTTAACGAAAACCTTAGAAAAAAGGTTCCTATCGACGTTCTAGTAGACATGATTTCTGAACTTAATAATAATTTTGCCATCCAAAATAATGGGTTGGGTTTTTCCCTTGAACAAAGGCTAATGACCTTTTGCCAAAAGAATGCTTATAATGATGAATTGGTTGTGCAATATGAGGGGCCAAAGGAGGAACCAATACCTCCCGAGCTTGATCTTGGGGGCTTTTGTCCCATTAAATTGATCCCTTTTGATTACTTTTGCTTGCCACAAAGAAAGCTTGCTGCTGAACGTAGGGAGTATGAGATGAGTTTTCACGATCTACCTTATCATTATCATGGCAATACCTAGATCTATTCTTGTTTTTCTGCCTAGCTAGGGGCGTTAAACGATAGCGCTTGTTGGGAGGCAACCCAATTTTATTTTTGTTCCTTACTTTTTGTTCCTGTTTAGTAATAAATAATTCATCTAGCCTCTGTTTACATGTGGTTTTATGCTTTTAATTAGTGTTTTTGCCAAGTAGAACCTTTGGGAAGACTTGGGGAAAGTCTTTGCGATCTTGCTGTAAAAAACAGAAACTTTAGCGCTCACGAGATTTGCTGACTT
Organism: Triticum aestivum; assembly: GCF_018294505.1. Classification (NCBI taxonomy): domain Eukaryota; kingdom Viridiplantae; phylum Streptophyta; class Magnoliopsida; order Poales; family Poaceae; genus Triticum; species Triticum aestivum. The sequence goes on from NC_057812.1 coordinate 521,633,034, forward strand.
TTTTACTGGAGAGTGAGATTAGGTTGATTCTTTTCGAAGATAATTAATAGATAAATTCCTCACGTCCAGCAATTTATTTTAGAATTTTTGGGGTTACAGAAGTATTCGAAACCTACAGATTACTACAAACTATTCTGTTTTTGACAGATTCTGTTTTTCGCGTGTTGTTTGCTTATTTTGATGAATCTATGGATAGTATCTGAGGTTATGAACCATAGAGAAGTTGTAATAAAGTAGGTTTAACACCAATATAAATAAATAATGAGTTCATTACAGTACCTTAAAGTAGTGGTTTGTTTTCTTATACTAACGGAGCACATGAGATTTTCTGTTTAAGTTTTGTGTTGTGAAGTTTTTAAGTTTTGGGTAAAGATTTGATGGATTATGGAATAAGGACTGGTAAGAGCCTAAGCTTGGGGATGCCCAAGGCACCCCAAGGTAAAATTAAAGGACAACCAAAAGCCTAAGCTTGGGTGTCGTGGTTATCTCACGGGCAGGTTCGGGAGGCGACAGATGCCACGGGGTGGCTTGAGGTGAGGGCAAGACTGCTTTGGAGATCCGGGGATGGGACTGGGCAAACAACACGCGGTGGTTTACCCAGGTTCGGAGCTCTCCGGAGAGATAATACTCCTACTCCTGCATGTCTGAATATATATGCGGTGTACATGTCTGGCAGTACAGAGTTGCTCCTGAAGCTATATCTGAGATCAGTAGCAACTAGCTAGCTAGCTAGTGTGTGGCATGGTGGCCGTGGCCTCTGGCCGAATGAGTGGGTGCCCATGCGTGAGCATGTATGCATGTGTCTATATGAGTGGATGGATGGATGGATATGTGCCCATATATAGTGTGGAGCTAGCTTATGAAGTAAACCATGTAGGCATGGGTGTGTGCTTGGGATGTAAACTACAGTGTGTAGCTTACATCCCAAGCCATGCTTGCTTGCATGCTAGGCTAAGTTTTGTCCCTGGGGCATTTTATAAATCAATTCCCGGGGGACAAAGTACACTGTAGATGATGTCGTGCGTGACGAGGGAACAACATATGCTTTATCAGCAACAGTGGTCGCGGTATGGCCGTCTTAGTTGACTCTGCTAGATTCCAACCGGATGGGCTCAACCCGGACGGGCCTTAACCCGGACGGGGCACAACTCGGACAGCTCGACCCGGACAGGCAGAACCCGGCCAGGGTTAACCCGCACAGGGAGAAACCGGCCAGGGGGAACCCGGACAGGCAGAACCCGGCCAGGGTTAACCCGCACAGGGAGAAACCGGCCAGGGGGAACCCGGACAGAGTCAACCCGGCCAGGGTTAACCCGGCCATGGTCAACCCAGCCAGAGTCAACCCAGCCAGGGTCAACCCGGCCAGGGTTAACCCAGCCATGGTCAACCCGGCCAAAGTCAACCCGGCCTGGGTCAACCCGGACAGGTCAACCCGGCCAAAGTTAACCCAGCCAGGGTCGACCCAGCCAGATTCCAGCTAGCCGAGCATAACCCAGCCAGACTCCAACCAGCCAGGGGCACTCCCCTGGCAATGTTTTGAAGCGTTGTTTCGCCGTCTTGGGCATACCAGGGGGTCATCCCCCCGTCAGTAGCCTCCCAGCCTCCGGGCAACTTGGAAAAGTTGCGCGGAGGGTTTTAGCGGGTGTCGATGTACAAGCCGATGGTGACGTCGAGGGTGCCGGGCGCGGTCACGGAGTCCGCCGGCTGAGTGGGGGCGCGCGAGCGCACCCACTAGGTGTAGCCTCCGAGCCTCCGGGCAACTTTGGAAAAGTTGTGCGGAGGGTCTTGCTGTTGATGATGAAGCCGACGGTGATGTCGAGGGTGCCGGGCGCGGACACGGAGTCTGCCGGCTGGAAGGCGCGGGGCCTTGCCGGACGCGAACGCGGAGTCCACCGGCTGAGTGGGGGCGCGCGAGCGCACCCACTGGGTGTAGCCTCCGAGCCTCCGCGCAACTTGGAAAAGTTGGGCGGAGGGTCTTGCTGTTGTTGATAAAGCCGACGGTGATGTCGAGGGTGCCGGGGGCGGACACGGAGTCCGCTGGCTAGAAGGCACGGGGCCTTGCCGGACGCGGACGTGGAGTCCACCGGCTGAGTGGGGGCGCGCGAGCGCACCCACTGGTTGTAGCCTCCGAGCCTCTGCGCAACTTGGAAAAGTTGGGCGGAGGGTCTTGCTACTGATGATGAAGCCGACGGTGGCGTCGGAAATGCCGATTACGGCCGGCGTCGGGCCTGCAACCAGCGCAGCGTCTTCCCAGCTGGGCACACCGGCTCGCCCGCTAAGTGTAGCCTCCGAGCCTCCAGGCGAGAAGGGGGTTCCCCACAACGATGTTCGTGCAAAAGACAAGGTTAGTTCGTGCAGATATATCAAATGTTTGCTTTTAGCATTGCAAGTTTTATGTAGAGGGTGCCGACTTGGTTTCATCTGAGCTCCCTTCAATCCTTTTCATGTCCCCTCCGCTCTTTGGCTTTGCCTATTGTTAGCTAGACAGCCCGGAGCTGGTCTGTAGCTGTTACGAAGAGTGGCCGCGGAGTGGAGCGTACAATACTCGGACTACAGGAGCGCATTTGACCGAGTAGATACTCATAATGAAACAGACGTCTTGCCCGTGCCGTCTTCTCCCGGACGTTTTTCACGTGGGGCGACCTCCAGCTTTTTCTCTCGCTTGTCGAACAGCCGCGCTGTGGTCTGTGGCTGAGAGTGGGCCTTTGGTACCGTGTGCGCTACTAAACCATCTGCGGAAACAAACGTATCGGGCCGAGCGGCCAGCCTCCGGGCCAAGACTAGCCGGCGCCGGGGCAAACAGTAGTGCAACTGTAATAAAGACGACGCTCGGGTTATCCGTGTTTGCACGTGGTGCGAAAATATGTGGGTGAGGATCTCACATTGCTTTTCGTGTAGTCGCGGCAGATGTTGTCGATGACCACCGGCGCCGCTAGGCGCTAGCGCGCCGGCACACCCACTAAGAGTAGCCTTCGAGCCTCTGGGCACTCGAAGGGTCCCAGCCGATCGGGCCCGACCGGTCAGACGGTAAGGCAGACAGGCGATCTGGCCGGCTTGGCGCAGCCAGCGTCGAGGCAGATGGGCGAACGGGTCAGGCCCCTAGCCGGCCAGGCGTTGAAGCCGGCCGGCGGACTGGGTGGCCAGACAGTGACACGGGCAGGTCGAACGGCCTGTAGGGCGGGTCACGGAGCAGCCGGACGCATCTCTCTCTCTCTCTCTCTCTTTTCTTTCTTTTTTTCGCATCTCTCTTTTTCTTTCTAGCAGCCGGACCGGGGAGCCTGTGAACCCGGCGGCGGGGGTGCCAGGAGCAGCGCGAGGCGGGAAGCTGGCGGGGGCGGAGAACCCAGCCGCGGTCGGAGGCGGAGCCGGCCGGCCAGGTCACGCGGGACGCCTGACGAGGCCGAGTTGCGGAAGGCGGCCGGGCCGGGATGCAGCCTCAGCCGGCGCGGGCGGCAGGCCAAAGCCAGCAGGCGGCCACGGCGATGGCGGCCGGGCAGAGAGTCGAGGCGGGCGTGCGGCAGAGGAGCGGAGCGACGAGTCAGCCAGGGCCAACTGCAGGCGGGCAGGAGCCGGCTGGCGGAGCAAGACGCGGCAGCAGGCGGCGAGGTGCATGGCGTAGGGGGAGTCAGTTGCGGGGCGAGCTGTGACGGCGTGAGGCCCATGAGGCGCGCGGAGCAGGGGAGCTGGCCAGCGGATGGGGCTAGACTCGGCGCCACGGCCGACTGCTGTTTGAGGCAGGGACGAGGCGGTGCGTGGAGGAAGCGGGGCGCGAACCAGCGAAGCAGCGTGGCCGAGCGCGGGCCGACGCGCGAAGCCGGATGCGGGGCGGGGACGGCGGGCTTAGGGGCGACCTGGAGCTAGCGGAGGAGCGCAGGGAGGGAGGCCGGAGCGGCGCCGCCGGCGCGCGTGGATGCGATAGAGGAGCGGCCGGAGTGGGGCGAAGCCGGAGCCGGCGTGGGCGCGAAAGCTATCTGGCTGATTGGGGTCGCGAGGCGGCGACGGGAAGCCGGCACGAGGTCAGTACGCGAAGGCGGGGGCGACGGGACGTGGCCGGACCCGGCCAAGTCGGCGGGAGCATCGGGCGGGAGGCCAGGAAGCGGGGCGAGCCGGACCCGGCCAAGCGCGGGGCGGCGTCGGGGAGTCGGACGCGGCCGGCTTGGGGAAGCGACCAGGTGGCACCAGGTGCGAAGCAGAGCAGCGCAGGTGGGGCCGCACGTGCAGGGGCGCACGACGACGGGTAGCGGACGGGCGGCTGAAGAGCGCGGAACATCCGAGCTAGGACCGGGAAAGACGCAGCCACCGGGCCTGCGCTGGAAAGGAAGGAGTTGAGAGTGTGCAGCAGGCCGCATGGACGAGCTGGAGCGGACGCGGCGCAACGCGAAGCTCGGTTGTGAGACCGGGAGTGCGGATGCAGAGGCGCCATGGATTTTGGAAATGTATGTACATTTTACGTCAAGTGTCCGGGAAGCATCTCGCTATTATCTGGGACGTATATGAGGATTATCTGGCCGCTGTACAGCTTGTGCCTGGCCAGTATATGGTCGATATCTGTCCAAGAAGTGTATGGGTAGTATACGGAGGAGCGACCTCGTTCCGGCCGGAGCTAGATGCAGCACGGAGGGGAGAGGACGTGAGCATCGCGCGGATGGATGTGGCAGACTGAAACAAGGAGGCGCGGCGCACGCGCGTGGACGGACGACCAGCGTCGCGGCGGTGGTGACGAAGATGGCGAGGCAAACGACGAGGACGCGCCGTCCTGCGCGGCCGCTCCAGAGGCGTGTTGATGTCGAGCCTGTTGGGGAACGCAGTAATTTCAAAAAATTTCCTACGCACACGCAAGATCATGGTGATGCATAGCAACGAGAGGGGAGAGTGTTGTCTACGTACCCACGCAGACCGACTGCGGAAGCATTGACGCGGTGTAGAGGAAGTAGTCGTACGTCTTCCCGATCCGATCGATCCAAGCACCGTTACTCCGGCATCTCCGAATTCTTAGCACACGTACAGCTCGATGACGATCCCTGGACTCCGATCCAGCAAAGTGTCGGGGAAGAGTTCCGTCAGCACGACGGCGTGGTGACAATCTTGATGCACTACAGCAGCAGGGCTTCGCCTAAACTCCGCTACAGTAATATCAAGGACTATGGTGGCTGGGGGCGCTGCACACGGCTAAGGACTAGATCATGTGGATCAACTAGTGTGTTCTTTGGGGTGCCCTGCCTCAGTATATAAAGGACTAGAGGGGGGAGGCTGGCCGGCCAAGGGAGGGCGCGCCAGGAGAGTCCTACTCCCTCTGGGAGTAGGATTCCCCCCCCCCCAATCCTAGTTGGAATAGGATTCCTTGAGGGGGGGAAAGAGAGAGAGGGGGCCGGCCACCTCTCCTAGTCCAAATAGGACTAGGGGAAGGGGGGAGGCGCACAGCCACCTTGGGCTGCCCCTTTCTCCTTTCCACTAAAACCCACTAAGGCCCATATAGCTCCCGGGGGTTTCCGGTAACCTCCCGGTACTCCGGTAAAATTCTGATTTCACCCGGAACACTTCCGATATCCAAACATAGGCTTCCAATATATCAATCTTTATGTCTCGACCATTTCGAGACTCCTCGTCATGTCCGTGATCACATCCGGGACTCCGAACAACCTTCGGTACATCAAAATGCATAAACTCATAATAACTGTCATCGTAACGTTAAGCGTGCGGACCCTACGGTTCGAGAACAATGTAGACATGACCGAGACACGTTTCCGGTCAATAACCAATAGCGGGACCTGGATGCCCATATTGGCTCCTACATATTCTACGAAGATCTTTATCGGTCAGACCGCATAACAACATACGTTGTTCCCTTTGTCATCGGTATGTTACTTGCCCGAGATTCGATCGTCGGTATCCAATACCTAGTTCAATCTCGTTACCGGCAAGTCTCTTTACTCGTTCCGTAATACATCATCCCACAACTAACTCATTAGTTGCAATGCTTGCAAGGCTTATGTGATGTGCATTACCGAGAGGGCCCAGAGATACCTCTCCGACAATCGGAGTGACAAATCCTAATCTCGAAATACGCCAACCCAACATGTACCTTTGGAGACACCTGTAATGCTCCTTTATAATCACCCAGTTACGTTGTGACGTTTGGTAGCACACAAAGTGTTCCTCCGGCAAACGGGAGTTGCATAATCTCATAGTCATAGGAACATGTGTAAGTCATGAAGAAAGCAATAGCAACATAATAAACGATCGGGTGCTAAGCTAATGGAATGGGTCATGTCAATCAGATCATTCAACTAATGATGTGACCTCGTTAATCAAATAACAACACTTTGTTCATGGTTAGGAAACATAACCATCTTTGATTAACGAGCTAGTCAAGTAGAGGCATACTAGTGACACTAAGTTTGTCTATGCATTCACACATGTATTATGTTTCCGGTTAATACAATTTTAGCATGAATAATAAACATTTATCATGATATAAGGAAATAAATAATAACTTTATTATTGCCTCTAGGGCATATTTCCTTCAGTCTCCCACTTGCACTAGAGTCAATAATCTAGATTACACTGTAATGATTCTAACACCCATGGAGCCTTTGTGCTGATCATGTTTTGCTCGTGGAAGAGGCTTAGTCAACGGGTCTGCAACATTCAGATCCGTATGTATCTTGCAAATCTCTATGTCTCCCTCCTGGACTAAATCCCGAATGGATTTGAAGCCTCTCTTGATGTGCTTGGTCCTTTTGTGAAATCTTGATTCCTTTGCCAAGGCAATAGCACTAGTATTGTCACAAAAGATTTTTATTGGTCCCGATGCACTTAGGTATAACACCTAGATCGGATATGAACTCCTTCATCCAGACTCCTTCGTTCGCTGCTTCCGAAGCAGCTATGTACTCCGCTTCACATGTAGATCCTGCTACGACGCTTTGTTTAGAACTGCACCAACTGACAGCTCCACCGTTTAATGTAAACACGTATCCGGTTTGCGATTTAGAATCGTCCGGATCAGTGTCAAAGCTTGCATCAACGTAACCTTTTACGGTGAGCTCTTTGTCACCTCCATATACGAGAAACATATCCTTAGTCCTTTTCAGGTATTTCAGGATGTTCTTGACCGCTGTCCAATGATCCACTCCTGGATTACTTTGGTACCTCTCTGCTAAACTTATAGCAAGGCACACATCAGGTCTGGTACACAGCATTGCATACATGATAGAGCCTATGGCTGAAGCATAGGGAACATCTTTCATTTTCCCTCTATCTTCTGCAGTGGTCGGGCATTGAGTCTTACTCAACTTCACACCTTATAACACAGGCAAGAACCCTTTCTTTGCTTGATCCATTTTGAACTTCTTCAAAACTTTGTCAAGGTATGTGCTTTGTGAAAGTCCAATTAAGCGTCTTGATCTATCTCTATAGATCTTAATGCCTAATATGTAAGCAGCTTCACCGAGGTCTTTCATTGAAAAACTTTTATTCAAGTATCCCTTTATGCTATCCAGAAATTCTATATCATTTCCAATTAGTAATATGTCATCCGCATGTAATATCAGAAATGCTACAGAGCTCCCACTCACTTTCTTGTAAATACAGGCTTCTCCAAAAGTCTGTATAAAACCAAATGCTTTGATCACACTATCAAAGCGTTTATTCCAACTCTGAGAGGCTTGCACCAGTCCATAAATGGATCGCTGGAGCTTGCACACTTTGTTAGCTCCCTTTGGATCGACAAAACCTTCCGGTTGCATCATATACAACTCTTCTTCCAGAAATCCATTCAGGAATGCAGTTTTGACATCCATCTGCCAAATTTCATAATCATAAAATGCGGCAATCGCTAACATGATTCGGACAGACTTAAGCATCGCTACAGGTGAGAAAGTCTCATCGTAGTCAACCCCTTGAACTTGTCGAAAACCTTTTGCGACAAGTCGCGCTTTGTAGACAGTAACATTACCATCAGCGTCAGTCTTCTTCTTGAAGATCCATTTATTCTCAATTGCTTGCCGATCATCGGGCAAGTCAACCAAAGTCCATACTTTGTTCTCATACATGGATCCCATCTCAGATTTCATGGCTTCAAGCCATTTTGCGGAATCTGGGCTCACCATTGCTTCTTCATAGTTCGTAGGTTCATCATGATCTAGTAGCATGACTTCCAGAACAGGATTACCGTACCACTCTGGCGCGGATCTTACTCTGGTTGATCTACGAGGTTCAGTAGTATCTTGATCTGAAGTTTCATGATCATAATCATTAGCTTCCTCACTAATTGGTGTAGTAGTCACAGGAACAGATTTCTGTGATGAACTACTTTCCAATAAGGGAGCAGGTACAGTTACCTCATCAAGTTCTACTTTCCTCCCACTCACTTCTTTCGAGAGAAACTCCTTCTCCAGAAAGTTTCTGAATTTAGCAACAAAAGTCTTGCCTTCGGATCTGTGATAGAAGGTGTATCCAATAGTCTCCTTTGGATATCCTATGAAGACACATTTCTCCGATTTGGGTTCGAGCTTATCAGGTTGAAGCTTTTTCACATAAGCATCGCAGCCCCAAACTTTAAGAAACGACAACTTTGGTTTCTTGCCAAACCATAGTTCATAAGGTGTCGTCTCAACGGATTTTGATGGTGCCCTATTTAACGTGAATGCAGCTGTCTCTAATGCATAACCCCAAAACGATAGTGGTAAATCGGCAAGAGACATCATAGATTGCACCATATCTAATAAAGTACGGTTACGATGTTCGGACACACCATTACACTGTGGTGTTCCAGGTGGCATGAGTAGTGAAACTATTTCACATTGTTTTAACGGAAGGCCAAACTCGTAACTCAAATATTTTACCTCTGCGATCATATCATAGAAACTTTTATTTTCTTGTTACGATGATTCTCCACTTCACTCTGAAATTCTTTGAACTTTTCAAATGTTTCAGACTTGTGTTTCATCAAATAGATATACTCATATCTGCTCAAATCATCTGTGAAGATCAGAAAATAATGATACCTGTCGCGAGCCTCAATATTCATCGGACCACATACATTAGTATGTATGATTTCCAACAAATCTGTTGCTCGCTCCATTGTTCCGAAGAACAAAGTTTTAGTCATCTTGCCCATGAGGCATGGTTCGCAAGCATCAAGTGATTCATAATCAAGTGATTCCAAAATCCCATCAGCATGGAGTTTCTTCATGCGCTTTACACCAATATGACCTAAACGGCAGTGCCACAAATAAGTTGCACTATCATTATTAACTTCGCATCTTTTGGTTTCAATATTATGAATATGTGTATCATTAAGATCGAGATCCAATGAACTATTTTCATTGGGTGTGTAACCATATAAGGTTTTATTCATGTAAACAGAACAACAATTTATTCTTTTACTTAAATGAATAACCGTATTACAATAAACATGATCAAATCATATTCATGCTCAACGCAAACACCAAATAACACTTACTTAGGTTCAACACTAATCCCGAAAGTATAGGGAGTGTGCGATGATGATCATATCAGTCTTGGAACCACTTCCAACACACATCGTCACTTCACCCTTAACTAGTCTCTATTCATTCTGCAACTCCCGTTTCGAGTTACTACTCTTAGCAACTGATCCAGTATCAAATACTGAGGGGTTGCTATAAACACTAGTAAAGTACACATCAATAACATGTATATCAAATATACTTATGTTCACTTTGCCATCCTTCTTATCCGCCAATCACTTGGAGTAGTTCCGCTTCCAGTGACCAGTCCCTTTGCAGTAGAAGCACTTAGTCTCAGGCTTAGGATCAGACTTGGGCTTCTTCACTTGAGCAGCAACTTGCTTGCCGTTCTTCTTGAAGTTCCCCTTCTTCCCTTTGCCCTTTTCTTGAAACTAGTGGTCTTGTCAACCATCAACACTTGATGTTTTTCTTGATTTCTACCTTCGTTGATTTCAGCATCACGAAGAGCTTGGGAGTTGTTTCCGTTATCCCTTGCATATTATAGTTCATCACGAAGTTCTACTAACTTGGTGATGGTGACTAGAGAATTCTGTCAATCACTATCTTATCTGGAAGATTAACTCCCACTTGATTCAAGCGATTGTAGTACCCAGACAATCTGAGCACATGCTCACTAGCTGAGCGATTCTCCTCCATCTTTTAGCTATAGAACTTGTTGGAGACTTCATATCTCTCAAGTCGGGTATTTGCTTGAAATATTAACTTCAATTCCTGGAACATCTCATATGGTCCATGACGTTCAAAACGTCTTTGAAGTCCCGATTCTAAGCCATTAAGCATGGTGCACTAAACTATCAAGTAGTCATCATATTGAGCTAGCCAAATGTTCATAACGTCTGCATCTGCTCCTGCAATAGGTCTGTCACCTAGCGGTGCATCAAGGACATAATTTTTCTGTGCAGCAATGAGGATAATCCTCAAGTTACGGACCCAGTCCGTGTAATTGCTACCATCATCTTTCAACTTTGCTTTCTCAAGGAACGCATTAAAATTCAACGGAACAACAGCACGAGCCATCCATCTACAATCAACATAAACAAGCAAGATACTATCAGGTACTAAGTTCATGATAAGTTTAAGTTCAATTAATCAAATTACTTAAGAACTCCCACTTAGATAGACATCCCTCTAATCCTCTAAGTGATCATGTGATCCAAATCAACTAAACCATAACCGATCATCACGTGAGATGGAGTAGTTTTCAATGGTGAACATCATTATGTTGATCATATCTACTATATGATTCACACTCGACCTTTCGGTCTCTGTGTTCCGAGGCCATACCTGCATATGCTAGGCTCGTCAAGTTTAACCTGAGTATTCCGCGTGTGCAACTGTTTTGCACCCGTTGTATTTGAACGTAGAGCCTATCACACCCGATCATCACGTGGTGTCTCAGCACGAAGAACTTTGGCAACGGTGCATACTCAGGGAGAACACTTCTTGATAATTTAGTGAGAGATCATCTTATAATGCTACCGTCAATCAAAGCAAGATAAGATGCATAAAAAGATAAACATCACATGCAATCAATATAAGTGATATGATATGGCCATCATCATCTTGTGCTTGTGATCTCCATCTCCGAAGCACCGTCATGATCACCATCGTCACCGACGTGACACCTTGATCTCCATCGTAGCATCGTTGTCGTCTCGCCAATCTTATGCTTCCACGACTATCGCTACCGCTTAGTGATAAAGTAAAGCATTACATCATGATTGCATTGCATACAATAAAGCGACAACCATATGGCTCCTGCCAGTTGCCGATAACTCGGTTACAAAGCATGATCATCTCATACAATAAAATTTAGCATCATGCCTTGACCATATCACATCACAACATGCCCTGCAAAAACAAGTTAGACATCCTCTACTTTGTTGTTGCAAGTTTTACGTGGCTGCTACGGGCTTAAGCAAGAACCAATCTCACCTACGCATCAAAATCACAACGATAGTTTGTCAAATAGACTCCGTTTTAACCTTCGCAAGGACCGGGCGTAGCCACACTTGGTTCAACTAAACTTGGAGAGACAGTCGCCCGCAAGCCACCTATGTGCAAAGCACGTCGGGGAAACCGGTCTCGCGTAAGCGTACGCGTAATGTTGGTCCGGGTCGTCTCGTCCAACAATGCCGCCGAACCAAAGTATGACATGCTGGTAGGCAGTATGACTTATATCGCCCACAACTCACTTGTGTTCTACTCGTGCATATAACATCAACATAAATAACCTGGCTCAGATGCCACTGTTGGGGAACGCAGTAATTTCAAAAAAATTCCTACGCACACGCAAGATCATGGTGATGAATAGCAACGAGAGGGGAGAGTGTTGTCTACGTACCCATGCAGACCGACTACGGAAGCGTTGACGCGGTGTAGAGGAAGTAGTCGTACGTCTTCCCGATCCGACCGATCCAAGCACTGTTACTCCGGCACCTCCGAGTTCTTAGCACACGTACAGCTCGATGACGATCCCCGGACTCCGATCCAGCAAAGTGTCGGGGAAGAGTTCCGTCAGCATGACGGCGTGGTGACGATCTTGATGCACTACAGCAGCAGGGCTTCGCCTAAACTCCGCTACAGCAATATCGAGGACTATGGTGGCTGGGGGCGCCGCACACGGCTAAGGACTAGATCACGTGGATCAACTAGTGTGTTCTTTGGGGTGCCCTGCCTCTGTATATAAAGGACTAGAGGGGGGAGGCTGGCCGGCCAAGGGAGGGCGCGCCAGGAGAGTCCTACTCCCTCTGGGAGTAGGATTCCCCCCCCCCCCCAATCCTAGTTGGAATAGGATTCCTTGAGGGGGGAAAGAGAGAGAGGGGGTCGGCCACCTCTCCTAGTCCAAATAGGACTAGGGGAAGGGGGGAGGCGCACAGCCACCTTGGGCTGCCCCTTTCTCCTTTCCACTAAAGCCCACTAAGGCCCATATAGCTCCCGGGGGTTTCCGGTAACCTCCCGGTACTCCGGTAAAATCCCGATTTCACCCGGAACACTTCCGATATCCAAACATAGGCTTCCAATATATCAATCTTTATGTCTCGACCATTTCGAGACTCCTCGTCATGTCCGTGATCACATCCGGGACTCCGAACAACCTTCGGTACATCAAAATGCATAAACTCATAATAACTGTCATCGTAACATTAAGCGTGTGGGCCCTACGATTCGAGAACAATGTAGACATGACCGAGACACGTTTCCGGTCAATAACCAATAGCGGGACCTGGATGCCCATATTGGCTCCTACATATTCTACGAAGATCTTTATCGGTCAGACCGCATAACAACATACGTTGTTCCCTTTGTCATCGGTACGTTACTTGCCCGAGATTCGATCGTCGGTATCCAATACCTAGTTCAATCTCGTTACCGGCAAGTCTCTTTACTCGTTCCGTAATACATCATCCCACAACTAACTCATTAGTTGCAATGCTTGCAAGGCTTATGTGATGTGCATTACCGAGAGGGCCCAGAGATACCTCTCCGACAATCGGAGTGACAAATCCTAATCTCGAAATACGCCAACCCAACATGTACCTTTGGAGACACCTGTAATGCTCCTTTATAATCACCCAGTTACGTTGTGACGTTTGGTAGCACACAAAGTGTTCCTCCGGCAAACGGGAGTTGCATAATCTCATAGTCATAGGAACATGTATAAGTCATGAAGAAAGCAATAGCAACATAATAAACGATCGGGTGCTAAGCTAATGGAATGGGTCATGTCAATCAGATCATTCAACTAATTATGTGACCTCGTTAATCAAATAACAACACTTTGTTCATGGTTAGGAAACATAACCATCTTTGATTAACGAGCTAGTCAAGTAGAGGCATACTAGTGACACTAAGTTTGTCTATGTATTCACACATGTATTATGTTTCTGGTTAATACAATTTTAGCATGAATAATAAACATTTATCATGATATAAGGAAATAAATAATAACTTTATTATTGCCTCTAGGGCATATTTCCTTCAGAGCCCCCGAACGCTATCGGAGTGACGGTGCGACACCGCGGTGGTGATGGAGAACGGCGAGGCCGGCGACAGGGGCGCGCCATCCCATGCGGTCGCCCTGGGGGCATGTTGATGTCGAGCCCCCGGGCGCGGTCGGAGAGACGGCGCGACATCGCGGTGACGATGGTGAAGATGGTCCCGCCCGGACCGCGGTTCCGCGGCAGCTTGCCCCGCGGTGGGCGCCAACTATCGTGGTTATCTCGCGGGCAGGTTCGGGAGGCGACAGATGCCACAGGGTGGCTTGACATGAGGGCAAGACTGCATTGGAGATACGGGGATGGGTTTAGGCAAACAACACGCGGTGGTTTACCCAGGATGGGAGCTAGCTAGTGTGTGGCATGTGGTCGTGGCCTCTGGCCGAATGAGTGGGTGCCCATGCGTGAGCATGTATGCATGTGTCTGTATGAGTGGATGGATGGATGGATATGTGCCCATATATAGTGTGGAGCTAGCTTATGAAGTAAGCCATGTAGGCATGGGTGTGTGCTTGAGATGTAAGCTACAGTGTGTAGCTTACATCCCAAGCCATGCTTGCTTGCATGCTAGGCTAAGTTTTGTCCTGGGGCATTTTATAAATCAATGCCCGGGGGACAAAGTACACTGTAGAGGATGTCGTGCGTGACGAGGGAACAACATATGCTTTATCAGCAACAGTGCCCGCGGTATGGCCGTCTTAGTTGACTCTGCTAGATTTCAGCCGGGTGGGCTCAACCCAGACGGGCCTTAACCCGGACGGGGTTCAACCCAGACAGCTCGACCCGGACAGCTCGACCCGGACAGGCAGAACCCGGCCAGGGTTAACCCGGACAGGGAGAAACCGGCCAGGGGGAACCCGGACAGAGTCAACCCGGCCAGGGTTAACCCGGCCAGGGTCAACCCGGCCAGCTCAACCCGGCCAGGGTTAACCCAGCCATGGTCAACCCGGCCAAAGTCAACCCGGCCTGGGTCAACCCGGACAGGTCAACCCGGCCAAAGTCAACTCGGCCAGGGTCGACCTAGCCAGATTCCAGCCAGCCGAGCTTAACCCAGCCAGACTCCAGCCAGCCAGGGGGCACTCCCCTGGCAATGTTTTGAAGTGTTGTTTCGCTGTCTTGGGCATACCCGGGGGTCATCCCCCCATCATTGGGGATGCTCGGAAGGCATCCCCTCTTTCGTCTTCTTCTATCGGTAACTTTACTTGAGGCTATATTTTTATTCACCACATGATATGTGTTTTGCTTGGAGCGTCTTGTATGATTTGAGTCTTTGCTTTTTAGTTTACCACAATCATCCTGGCTGTACACACCTTTTGGGAGAGACACACATGAATTAGAATTTATTAGAATACTCTATGTGCTTCACTTATATGTTTTGAGCTAGATAATTCTTGCTCTAGTGCTTCACTTATATCTTTTAGAGCACGGTGGTGGTTTTATTTTATAGAAATTATTGATCTCTCATGCTTCACTTATATTATTTTGAGAGTCCTTTCGAACAGCATGGTAATTTTCTTTGGTTATAAAATTAGTCCTAATATAATAGGCATCCAAGATGGGTATAATAAAAATTATCATAAAAAGTACATTGAATACTATGAGAAGTTTGATACTTGATGATTGTTTTGAGATATGAAGATGGTGATATTAGAGTCATGCTAGTTGAGTAGTTGTGAATTTGAGAAATACTTGTTCTAAAGTTTGTGATTCCCGTAGCATGCACGTATGGTGAACCGTTATATGATAAAGTCGGAGCATGATTTATTTAACGATTGTTTTCCATATGAGTTGCGGTCGGGGACAAGCGATGGTCTTTTCCAACCAATCTATCCCCCTAGGAGCATGCACGTAGTACTTTGTTTAGATAACTAATAAATTTTTGCAATAAGTATGTGAGTTCTTTATGACTAATGTTGAGTCCATGGATTATACGCACTCTCATCCATCCACCATTGCTAGCCTCTCTAGTACAGCGCAACTTTCGCCGGTACCATAAACCCACCATACACCTTCCTCAAAACAGCCACCATACCTACCTAGTATGACATTTCTATAGCCATTTCGAGATATATTTCCATGCAACTTCCTCAAAATGAAAAAGAGAGGATAAAATGACTTCCTCAAAATAAAGAAATATCGGAGATTTAATGTTAAAATCAAATAAAAAATTTATTCAGAGTTTTATCGCTATTTTATTTGAATTAGGAAAAATATGTGTTTTTCAAAATTGCATTTTAGGTCCAAATAAATGTTCACCTTGTCCGGCCTATTTTTAGAAGACGGGAAAAATTTATTTCGGGATTTTTGGAGTCTATTTAGTACTTCTTTTCTTTCTTTTTCTGCACAACGGAATTGTTTTAAAAAAAAGGAACCGACTCTGGGCCGTACCCGAGCGGGACTCCGCCCGGGGGGGCTTTATACACCGCGCCACCTGAGCCCCGCAGCCCACCAGCCCACCGCCGCCGAACCCTAGCCGCCGCCCACGCCAGCCTGCCGCCGCCGCCGTCGCCGCCCGCTGCCGCCGCTGCCCCGCCGCTGCACCGGAGCCGCACCGCTGCCGCCGTCTCGCCGGATCCGCCGGAGGTAGCCGCCGCCGCCTCAGTTTTCGCGAGAAAACCGAACGGTTTTTTTCGAAACGCTAGATCCGATTCGGTTTATTTTTTTTGGTTTAGTTATTTAGCGACCGCCCGTTCATACGTTCATTTTAATGAAAGGTTTTCACCGTTTAGCCGCAGACAGCGAATGTTAGTTCGTTAGCCTATTCGTCAGTTTTTCTTTTTCTTGGATTTTCCGCGATTATTTTCGCTCATGATTTCCGATCCGATTTTTGTTTTAGTTTATCTTTTCACTCGTTTATCGGAATCAGGCGATTCAAGCGCCTAGAGTTTCGTCTCGAAGCCATCTTTCTGTTTAACCAACTTGAACAAGATTTTGCTACTGTAAAATTTGACTTTAGTCCAGATTAGTAAACGAAGCTTGTTTCTTTCGCCGCTTGAGTTTTGTTGTTTCGTTTGATTTCATTCTTTTTGCAAACCGGAGTTCTTAAGTTGAACTTTCTGGTTAGGTCTCTTATTTGAGTTTTACCCGTGCCCTTGCTTGATTGCTTATTGTATGCTTGTTTGTTTGCGATAGAGTACCCGGAGTGTGAAGCGTGCTACTACGAGTCTCTAGGTTTCGCGAATCATCAGCAAGGCAAGTAACACTTTGATCATACCTATTTACTACGCAGTTTTATTGCATTAGACCAATCCTCAAACAATTGCATGGTTAGTATCTGAATTAAATTGTGGGTTGGGAAGTAGTTGAGGTAGTACCTATTCACCTGTTTATTATCAAACCTTTGGGAGTTACTTCTACGTTGCTTATATTGCTATGCTATGTTCGTAGACGTGGATTGGGTTTGAGTGTATTCATGACAGATGTGAGTATTGTTAATTAATGGTTAACTTAAGGTGGCAACTTTAATACACATCTGGGTGGATTGAGGCACCTGGGGAACCCAGTGATTGCCTGTTTTTTTGGAAATCTCGGGGTACCGTGTGATTCTCCTATGGACTGCCACCCAGGCTCAAAGGGATCATGAGATTATTCATGCTAGAAACTTCCGTGTGCAGCCACAAGCCATTATGGGCTCTGGCATAGTTGATTAAGTCGTGTGAGCTCTTACAGTGGTAGACTAGCAGATGTAGGGGATGTAGGTGGTACTGTCTAGCCATCGTAAGGTGCTAACGCTTCTGAAAGACTGTGTCTCGGTCATCCGTTTCTCAAACACCATGTAGTGCGAGAAAATCCAACGGAGGAGATCGAGTCTTGTGGGAAAAGTGCGCAAACCTCTGCAGAGTGTACAATCTAATCATGGTTAGACGTGTCTCCGGTTATGGACATCTTGAGTATCTAGTTCTTGGATTATCATGTGGATCTCAACACTTTTAATTATAAAATTTGATTGGGTTATTATTATACCTCTTAATTGAGATTGAGATGGGGTTTACCATTCTCAATGTTTAACAACCACCATGATAGTTAAATAGAGTTTATTCCTTTGTTGTAGGGGAAAATTGGCTTTTCGCAAAACATATTAACCATACAGCCTCCACCAGCCATATATGCATGTAGTGATAGCATTATTCTGTTCATTACTCTTTTGTGTTACATTGCCAGCATATTCCATATGCTGACCCGTTTTCGGGATGCAACGTATCATGTTGCAGACTTTTCAGACGACGAGTAAGGAGCCTTAGGTCGTGGTCTTTCACTTAGTGATGCCATTGGAGTTGATGGACTCACCTTATCTTCCAAGCCTTCCGCTGTTACCGTATTAGATGGCCTTAAGCCATATTTATTGTAATAAGTTCTCTTTTGAGACATTGGATGTAATAAGTGTGTGATTGCTACTCTGTTATAAATCCTTCAAGTATTGTGCATGTCAGCATTACCGATCCAGGGATGACACTGATGCACAGAGATCAGACTGTTTGAGGTCTGGTTGCTACAGAGAGCAATTCTAACAAGTCATAGCATAATTTTGGCTCTCTCAAATAAGTGTGTCCAGCAAGGATAGATGACACAAAATAATAAGCAAAACAAGCAAAGACTCATATCATACAAGACGCTCCAAGCAAAACTCATGATATGTGATGAATAAAAATATAGCTCCAAGTAAAATATCGATGGTCGTTAGAAGAAAGAGGGGATGCCACTCGGGCACCCCCAAGCTTAGTTGCTTGCTTATCTTTTAGATAATGGCTTGGGATTCCATGGGCATCCCCAATTTTAGGCTCTTCTTACTCCTTATTCCTTCATCCATCGTGATCTCACCTAAAACTTGAAAACTTCAATCACACAAAACTCAACAAAACCTTCGTGAGATCAGTTAGTATAACAAAGAAAAACACTACTATAAGTACTGTTGAAAACCCATTCATACTTTATTTTTGCATTATATCTACTATATTCCAACTTTACTATAGCTAATACCCTCCAATACAAACCATAGATTCATCGAAATAAGCACACAACGCAAAGAAAACAGAATCTGTCAAAAACAGAATAGTCTGTAGTAATCTGAAAACTTTTGATACTTTTGTAAGTCCAAAACTTCTGAAACATTAGGACAACATGAGAAATTTGTATATAAATCTTGTGTACAAAAATCAGGATTTTATCGCACTTATGTTAAAAATGGAAATTATTTTTCTAGACGCAAAAGTTTCTGTTTTTCAACAAGATTAAATTAACTATCACCCAACATGATCCCAAAGGCTTTGCTTGGAATAAACACTAACTAAAACATAAGAAACACAATCATAACAGTACCATAATTGTGCAAACACTCAGGAACAAAAATAAAAACACAAAAATAAAATTTATTCATTGGGTTGCCTCCCAACAAGCGCTATCATTTTATGCCCCTAGCTAGGCATAAGATTTCAACGATGCTCACATGAAAGATAAGAATTGAAACACAAAGAGAGCATCATGAAACATATGACAAACACATTTAAGTCTAACATATTTTCTATGCATAGGAATTTTATAAGCAAATGAATTATCAAGACAAGAAACATCTAACATGTGCAAAGAAGAGGAATAAAACAATGACGATCTCAACATAACGAGAGGCAATTTAGTAACATGAAAATTTCTACAACCATATTTTCCTCTCTCATAATAATTACATGTAGGATCATAATCAAATTCGACAATATAACTGTCACATAAAATATTCTCTTCATGATCCACATGCATGCAAAGTTGATACTCTTCCAAAATAGTGGGATTATCAAATAAAGTCATGACCTCTCCAAGCCCACTTTTATCAAAAATTTCATAAGATTGAACACTCTCCAAATATGTGAGATTATTTTTAGCTAAAAAGTTGACACTCTTCCAAACCCACTTTTAATATTATCACAAGCATATTCATTATGAGGTTTAAATAAATTTTTAAGATCGTAAGAATCATTATCACCCCAATCATGATCATTGCAATAAGTAGTGGACATAACAAAACAAGCATCCCCAAGCTTAGGGTTTTGCATATCACTAACACAATTGACATTAAAAGAATTTATAATAACATCATTGCAATCATGCTTTTCATTCAAGGAGCTATCATGAGTCACTTTATAAATTTCTTCATGTAACACTTCATCACAATTTTCACATTCATAACTCTCAAGCAAAACTTCATAAAGATAATCTAGTGAACTCAATTCATTATTGATTGGTTCATCATAATTGGATCTTTTGAAAATATTAGCAAGTGGATGAGGATCCATATCAAGAGATTTTTAGCAAGCGAAGATGCAAGCCAGTAGAAGACACATGGCGCACAAGCAAAGAAGAGATTTGACAAGAAAATGGCGAACGAAAAAGAGAACGAATAAAATGGCAAAAATGTTGTGAAGTGGGGAGATGAAAATGAGAGGCAAATGGCGAATAGTGTAAATTGCAAGGCGAGACGGGATGAACACACCTCGACCCTTTACCGACAGAGGGGTCACATTCCGTCGGCCGAAAGATTCAGCACACCCGAGCACCAGAGCACCCCTCCCGAGCACGCGGGGCTCGAATCCATGACGGCACAACGAGGACACCTGTTGCCCCCCCCCCCCGCTGCACGTCAGGTCGTCGTCGTTTGCCTCAAAGTGCCACCTATGCCAGATTCAGTGCGCAGGACCCACATAACTCCCACGTTGGCACCAGCCTTCCATGCTACCACCGGGCTGACACCATGCGCTCGTTGATACATCCTCAATGGATCTATATTTTTTACTGTTTCATGCTACAATTATACCATAATGGCATCATTTTGACATCATTTGTTATTATTTTTCTAAACTAACATGTTAATTCAGTGTCTTGTGATAATTCTATTTTTGGACTTTTGATGAAACTCAATATTATATAACACAAAAAATTAGGAAAAATACAGAAAAAAAATCAAGTTGGGAAGCTTCGAGAGGCACCTGGCCCCACCTATCTAGTGGTTGGCCGCATGGGCACACGGGATTATGTCCCAACGCCTCTCGACGCTCACGCATTTATATTGCTCCCAAAACACTAGAAATAATTATCGAGGATGTTTTCCACCGTCACATCTCCCCGTTTCGCCGTGATCCAATCTGGAGGATTTTTGGTACTCTACCGGAGGGGGAATTATCACGATGGCCATCTACATCAACCATACTGAAACCATGATTGCACATGAGTAGTTTTTTAGACTGTGAGTCCATAGCGGTAGCTAGATAGCAATCTCTCTCTTGCTTCAATACAATGATCACATTAACTACCCCTGCACGATTGAGATCTATCTGATGTAATCTTTATTGGTGTGTTTGTTCTGGTGTGATGAATTACCACTTTATGACGAATGGATAAGGAGGCAGCCCACCCAGCACTATCTCTACAACGAGTGGTTCCTTCCTTCTTATCTCCGTCTCTCATGAATTATGAATGGATACGGAGGCAACCCGACCATGGGAAACGAGGTAGCAGGTGACGTCGTTGCAACCGAGTCAGTCATGGGCGCCGCCAATTCCGCCTGCATGGCCGCCATCGACCTCGTCCATGTCATCCCTGACCATCATCGGTCGTCTCCCAGCAATGACGGAGTTGAAAACATCGATGATGATGCTGCTATGACATCATCTTTGACTGGAAAGTTTCTGCAACATCATCCATATTACAAAAGTCCTTCCGCAACATCATCAATTTGCAAAAAATGAAGATGAAAAGAAAATCTGCAAGACAACTTTCATTGCAAATGCTTCTGCAACAAGAACTCTATTGCAAAAGATTATGTGACACCTTGTTTGTTGCAATGATGAGGACAGTGTTGAGCCGCTGGATGACACCAGATCTAACGGTTGCCGAGGCGGAGGATCTTTTAGAAAGATCAGCTGGTCGACACGTAGCAGCCATGCTTTATTCATGGATTCTATCAGTTTTTTGCTACATAATTTGTATGCTTTTCGGTCTATTAGTTTTGCACTAGTCATGTTTAGATGAATGATCTTCAAGAGGGAGTAATGTATGTTAGTGGGGCTCAATTTAAAGTAATCTAACGCAATGACAGAAAGTGAAAAATGCTCGTATTGTGTTGTTGGCACTAAGGATAAAAGATAGTTTTCTTAGTTGTCCTTTAAAAACAGGGCGAAGACAATATACTATCTACATCATATCATCATACTTAATGCAATAATTTGTTTTACTTAATACTTTGAGATGCATAATTGGTAGCGGTCTTGGAATGGTGTATTAGCTATAAATGTTGTTCGACTAATGATCTATGGATGTTTTGACATGATTTTTATATGAAATTATGTCATTTTTAACATACTCATAAAAAGTGCAATTTAGTCGATACACAACTGTAATTTGTTCATCATACCATGTTATATTTGGTTGGAGAGATGCCACTAGTGAAAATATGGATCCTGGTCCATTCATACTATTGCTTTCAACCTCAATCAACATATTTTTGTTCCATCTACATTTTGAATTTACTTCTATTGCAATCAATACTTCCAAACACAAGTTGCCTTAATCCTTATAACTAGCAAGGCTAGTAAGAGCATCCCCAGCCGTTCACCCCCCCCCCCCAGGACGCTGAAAAAGCGCCGTTTGGGGCCAAACCGGTGTTTACTTTCTGCGTGGGGGCGATTGTGTTCCCAGTCGCCAAATCAGCGCAAACTCGGAAATTTTGATTCAAATTTGTACAAACACGACACAAACTCGACGATTTTCATTCAAATTTGTACAAAAAACAGAAAGCAAACAACGCCTACTATGCCTAGCCCTACAACAACACCGCCCACCTTCTACATACTGAGGAGCCTATAGAACCGGGTGTAGTAGCCGTCGCTGTCATCGTCGTAGCCGCCGCCGCCCTATGTCCCGCCGGAGCCGCCGTCGTCCCTGCTGCACCCCTGACCAGGGTCGCCAACGCGCGGGGGGTTGGACGGCCCGGGCGCGTCCTCGTCATCGCTGTCGAGGACGACGATGTTGCCCTCGTCGCGTCCGCGGCGCCGGGCCTTGATCTCCTCGTAGGCCCGGCGCTGGCGCGCCACCTGCTCGCGGACGTAGTCCTCCTTCGCCCACTTGAGGGCGGTCTCGTCGGCGGCGGCTATCTCCGTGTGCTCCTTCTTGACGGGGAGCAACCCCGACTCGGTTTTTGGCCGGACGAGGTGGAGGGAACGAGGGGAGGGGCGGCCGCCCTCGTTGATGACGAGGGCGCCACTGCTGGTGCGGCGCCCAAGCGACGTCTCCTGCGGCTCCGGCTTGACGGGGCGGAGCGCCGGCGACTCGGAGGAGAGCGAACCGAAGCTACCGCGAACCGGAACCCGACAACGAGGAGGTCGTCGCCTCCATTCGCCCCAGCATTCAGGAGCTACCGCGGCAGCGAGAGAAGGACGGGGCCGCCGGGTACTCGAGGCTCGACGTGTTACCGGTCTCGATGTGGTCGAGGACGGCCTCGAGGGCGCGGACTGGCACGCCCCACCATTCGCGCCGCCCGTCGGCATTGAGGTGGACGCGGGGGATGGTGCCGTTGGCAGAGGCAACCTGGTCTTCGTGGCGGCGGTCTAAGTACACCGTCCACAACGTGTGGCTGTCGGCGGCATATCTCGGCTCATTCCGCTGTGCCTCCGACAGCAACGAGCGGATGCGGGCGATCTCGGTGCGTCGTTCAGTCCCGGTGGGCACCGGGGGCACTGGGACGCCGCCGGTGCTCAGCCTCCACAAGCCTGGCACCCGCATGTCTCGGGGCGCCGGGTAGTCGGCCGAAGCCGTTCGCCATTGCGGCGTCGCCTGGGTAGCGCTCGGCCATTGCTCGTCGGCGGCGGGGGAAGAGGGGGAGAGTGGCTTCTGTGGTGAGACGAGGCGAGAGAGGAGGCAAGGCGGGAGTGGCTTCTGTGGCGTTCACCGGCGGAGAGATCGTCTTTTATAGCCGAAGTTGGGCGGTGAGAACCTGCTCGCCGGGTGCCGCGTGGCGGGAGCGGGCGGGACGCGCGTCGCGGCGCCTTCACTGTGCCGCCCGTGAGGCATCAATGGGAGGCTAACCGGCGCAACAGTGCGACATGCTTGGCATTGATTTCCGCGGGAACTGAGGCGGTGAGGACGGTGAAGCGCCGTGTCGCTGACTCAGCAGGCCCATTCCCTTTCGCGCCAAAAAACGATTGCCCGGCGCCCACGGGCACCCCCCAGCGTCGGGTTTGGCCTGGGTCCGTCGACGCCAGTTTCTGCCCAAACCGGCAAAAAACGGGCTCTTGGGGGCGCGACTGGGTCGTTTTTTGGCCGTCGACGCTAAAAAATGGCCGGCGGAGGGGGGTTGTTGGGGGCGCAGCTGGAGATGCTCTAAGACCGACAATCTTATTTGGGCAACGTTCTATATTTGTGTGTGCAGGTGACAACGATTGGTTGTAGTCTAAATACTCTTACTTGGTTCGATAAATCGCTCCTTGCTGCAAACCTCTACACTTGGGGCCCAACGCCTTCCCAGACTTCCCAGATTAGAGGAAGCTTGCCTACTTATGGCATTGTTATCGGGAAGATATTTGCTACCACCATACATCCTACTCTTCTTTACTTTACTTCCTTATTATCTATCTTGCTTAGTTACTTTTTATTAATTATTTTTCTTTTGTTTTCCAAAAAAGACAAAAATAATTTTATTCCAACAAGTAGTTATTTTGTTTTACCTTGTTATCATGGCTAGTTCTTCACTTTCCACTACTCCCCCTAAGCTAGAAGTTCTTCCCTTTCCACCACTCCCCTGAGCTAGAAGCTCTCTAGTTTGAGCAAGAGGATGGAGAAAGTTTAAAAGATGCTTGGTATAGAATCTGAGATGCTCAGAATAGTTCTATTACCAAATGCTCAACTGATATGCTCATAAGAAACTTTTATGAGGTTGCCCCTAGTCCCGGCCTCCTTCGCCTCCTCCTCCTCCTCCTCTCCTCACAGCCGCCAGCGGGTGCCATCGGGCTAAGCTCGGCAGGCATCGGCGGTAGCAAGGCCTCTCCTCCTCCCTCGCATGGCAATGGGGTTGCAGGGCTCAACCGATCGGCGGGGACGCGGAGCTTGGTGAGGGACACATTAGCGGAGCTGTGTGTGGCGACGCTGCAAGTGCGGGTGCGCGTCGAGGACGTGGTGGATTCACGATGCGGTTAGTGGTGGTCGGTTGCGCTCTGCTTCGTGTACAGGCTGGCGTGAGGCGAAAGGGTATTATTGAATTCATGCTCCAGCCAACTCAGCCAAAAGTCCGAACTGATGAATGGAGGCCTTAGACATGGGTGAACTGATGAATAGAGGCCTTAGACATGGGTTCAATGTAGGCCGCAGAATCGTTTTTATAAAACTGCGTTGGCAGGGTCTTGAACTCAAGACCTCTTGGCTGGGATACCATATTGAATTCATGCTCCAGCCAACTCACCCAAAAATCCAAACTAATAAATGAAGGTGAACAATATATTTCAACGGGTAAGACTCGATGGGTTGCAGCATACTGCAGGTGGTGAACTCAAGTGCAGGTGGTGAACTCAGGTACCTTTCGGTTGCAGCGTATCAGCATCTTTGAGCGTGCTTTGATCATGGTGTGATGCTTCTTCGGCTTTGGGTGCAGTGGAATTGTTTGTCTCCTATCTATAGAGATACTAAGCTCCCTCGAATTGAAGCACTCCGGTGCTTCGAGGGTTGTGGGGGTCACTAGGACCCCACGCGTAATTGTGTGTTATTTAGTTTTATTTCTTCTTCTTTTTATTTTATTTTTCATGTTTTAATTCATGAGCATTTATTAAAATTTGTGTACTTTAAAAATCATAAACATATTTTCAAATTCTTCAAATTCATTAATATTGGTTACATCTGTTGATATTTCCAAAGTTCATGGTCATTTAAAGTTTGTGCACGTTTTTTATTTTTTTTATTTTTTATTTTGCAAACATTTTCAAAACCATGAATATATTTTAAATTCATGAATGTTTCTGATTTTTTTGGTTTTTAAAAGTCATAATATTTTTAAATTTTCTTAAACATTATTTAATTAAACTAACCTTTTCAAATAAAAGAAGATTGGTGATTTTTTCTAAGCTAGCAGTGGGGTGAGCGAATAAAAACTAAACGAGCGAGAGGGGGAGGTAGCCAAGCTGAGCGAGCAAGAGTTTCGTGTGGTGACTCCTGTGAGCATCCCGGTAGCAATTTCATGGGTTTAACGTGAAATAAGAACTCCCAAGAGGCTTAAATAATCACCATCGGGCTGACACTAACATCTAAATATGCAAAGACTTCACAACCAGGCATCAAATAACTCCTCTCTTCTGTTAAAAAAATCCAACAACAACCCAACACGGTATACGAACAAAAAAACACCATCAATAAAAAATTAAAACACAAAGCCCACACAGATAAAATCAAAACAAACAACTGATCGTAATCTATCCCTAATACTAAAGCACGGATTAACTCTGTGGGTTCACCCTCACAATGCGCTTTCTTTTCATATTATAATACGCTTTTACGATTTATATGGATAAAATCGTAATATAAACGAGGTGGTACTAATAGCAGCATGATTGTCAGGCTGTCCGTTGGCCAGCTCGGCCCAGCAGTGCAATGCGAGGAGGTACGTGGGCCTGCAGGATGTCCATTGGCCAGCTCGGCCTAGCTCCAGTACAACACTAGGAAGAAAAAAGATACTCCCTCCGTTCCTAAATATTTGTCTTTTTAGAGGTTTTAAATGATGACTACATACGGAGCGAAATGAGTGAATGTATACTTCAAAATATGTCTATATACATCCGTATGTGATGACTATTTGAAATCTCTAGAAAGACAAATATTTAGGAACAGAGAGAGTACTTGCAAGAGGAATCGAACTCAAAACCTTGCAGGCGATACGTTTGACGCCAACCAACTGAACTATGTCCATCTATGTTGATTGGATACGGTTGGTCTTATTATCAATTAGTACCACCTCGACTTTTTACAAGCACAGCCATCAATTTATATACGCGTTCAAGTTACCTGTCATCAATCACCTTAATAAGTCAGCTTGCAAATTGGTGATCGGAGGATGACGAGTGGGTGCCCAGAAAGGAAGTAATGATGAAGAAAGGAAGGATTCTTGAAAAAGGAAGAAAACATCAAGGATAAATATGGTGGGCAATCAAACAAACGGGGCAAGGAGGAATCGGTACTATGTGGGATAATTAAGAGACGGCCTAATTGGATGCTTTAGAAAGATGGGCAATTAAACAAGGCAATTAAGAGATATTCCTTCCTAAGACACGCCTGCATAATATAATACGATTCCTAAAATGCACGGTTCAAAAATATGATGGGCAATTAAACAGCGATATTAAAAGAGATGCCTCGGATAAATAAGAAATGGAATTCAGGCTAATTAAGTGTTGGGGCAGATTTTGTGTGCTAGCTGATTATAAGTTTATCTCTCTCTCTCTCTCTCTCTCTCTCTCTCTCTCTCTATATATATATATATATATATATATATGTATGTATGTATGTATGTATACCTATTTTTTTATTATTAAAGCAAGGTGATATTCTTAGTTTCGTCCTGCATTTGATCCTACCTTACATGAAATACATGCGGTGGTACTAATTTCTATAGCAAAGTTTCATATCGGCTATTAAAAAGGTTCGTATAAGCTGGGTTGGGCCTGCGTTCCACTGGGGCCTTCACACGTACGTTGTGATCAAGCCCCCCAGGTTGTTTCAGTATTGCTTCTCAAGAAAAAAAAAGATTGTTTCAGTTTTTTTTTTGGTAAGAATCCTACCTTCTCCCGCAAGGGATTGAGCAGGCAATCGAGCTCCTTCCGTTTTCTATGCCCTCCCATAAGTTGTTTCAGTTTTCTTTTTCTAAACAAAAAACCTGTCGTCCGGCTGGGGCTTATGGGCCAGTAGACACGTCTCAGCTTTTAATGGAATCAAAAAAAAACTTCTCAACTAGCGTAGGCCTGTATGTGATGCGTTTTTTTGTCAATAGTCCCACCTTGCTCAGTTAAACTGATTACCATCAGTTTATATACTTTCTCAAATGATTGCCATTAGTAGCCTTGGGAAATAATCAGTGAGCTCATAAAATGGGATTAGCAAAACAGTTTGTGAACTACAATAGAGTTTACTGATTCATACAATGTTTGCTAATTCAGAAAATATTCATGAATTTAAAAAAAATGTTCGTCTATTCTAGAACTGTTCAACGATTCTAAAGAAAATGCTTAAAAACCATCCGAATATTAAATAATTTTCATGATTTTAAAAAATATTCGCAAATTCATAAAAATGTTCATGAATGATCGAAGGTATGTAGTTAAACAGTAATGCTTCTGAATGTTTGTGACTATATACCCGCATGAATTTTAAAGAATTAACTACCGGGGTGGATTGAAATATTATGGTATGTTTTTTAAAATACGCTTCTTGACATTCAGAATAATTCTTTGAATTACCAAGTTTTTTGACAACCACGATATTATTTCAAAAATATGCACATTGCTTTGATTTGTGAATAAATTTAGAAAAAAGAAACATTTTAATGTATTTATGAACAAAATTTTGAAATCATGCGATGAGACGTGAATAAAATGTGGTCATCGTGATTGAACATTATGATTTTTTTCTCCGTTGCAACGCGTCGGACCCTT
This sequence comes from Triticum aestivum, assembly GCF_018294505.1. Classification (NCBI taxonomy): domain Eukaryota; kingdom Viridiplantae; phylum Streptophyta; class Magnoliopsida; order Poales; family Poaceae; genus Triticum; species Triticum aestivum. The sequence goes on from NC_057812.1 coordinate 521,661,210, forward strand.
TTTTCCTAGTAATCTATAGATATAAGAAAAGTTAATTCACTAGTGAAGAACGGCGCCGCGAAGCGCGCGTTAGCCCCTAGTCCTTTACGGGGTCGAAGCTCCATGGCCTGGAGCGAGAGAGCAGACTCTTGCCCTCTCCGACAATGGCTTGGTGTGTTTAGTGTGTCAGGTCCGATGATTTCCCTATGTCGCATGGCTTGGAGCAAGAGAGCAGACTCTTGCCCTCTCCGACAATAGCTTGGTGTGTTTAGTGTCGGGTCCGATGATTTCCCTATGTCGCATGGCCCGGAGCGAGAGAGCGGACTCTTGCCCTCTCCAACAATAGCTTGGTGTGTTCAGTTTGCCGGGTCCGATGATTTCCCTATGTCGCGTGGTTCAGTTCCAGTTTGGTAGTCTTTATAGCATCTTCTTAGGTGTGGTGTCCCCTGGTTTCATGCTTGGCTTCGGGTTGATGGCGTTCTCACCATCAACTTGATTGTCATTTTCCTAAGTTTTGACTTGCTTTTAGGGCATTCTCTCCATCACCAGTATCAGTTTGACCGTTTATGCTTTTACATAAAGCAAGGTGAAAGCCCATTTCGAGAAAAATTCGAATTGTCAGGCGCTAAAACTAGGTTCCCGGGAGTTTGCCAAGGTACTCAGATGTTCCAAGCCATTCAGAGACACCTCAAGAATGACAGCTACCTCGAAGGTAGCACACGTGAACACTCTGGAGATAGCAGACATGATCAACAACATCAAAGAACAATCAAGCTCTACCTCTGCACCTTCCTATATCACTCCCAAAACCTCCTCTACCTCTACTAAACCCACCACGAGAACTTGCAATACCTCTAATAATAAAAAAACGTCTTCCTCTTCCTCAGAGGTACCAGTATCAGAAAAATTCTCATGGACAAACTCGGGATCAAGGCACTCGGACAATGCACTCTTGCCTTGATTCCCCATTCTGGATTTTAGCATCAAAGGGAAACCGTAGTAGCAATAAAAAGATCACACCTAGCTTGTTAAAGTCTCTGAATAGCAACAAAAAAAAAAGAAGTCAAATATCATTAACAGTTTTGTCCATCTCTACATTAATACTCCCTCCGTTCCATATTTAGTGTCGTATTACCAAGATTTACTCCTATTGAACTACAAAACGTTGTATATCTAGTTACAGAGGTACTTCCTCCGTCCCACAATATAAGATCGTTTCTCAAGCTAACATATTTTGAAAAACATTCTTATATTACGGGACGGAGGTAGTATCTTACAAGCCATGTCATGTAAATTGGACCGCGCAGAATTTGAAACACTAGGGAAACACAGTAGTACCCACCACTATCTCCAAATTCTTGTGCTTCACTCTATTGACAGCCTTACCCATAACCTTCTGATCAATATCTGTTCTGCCGCTTGACCTCCTTTCCTCCATAGATACATCTTTTACCTTTGTTCCTCCTTAAGTTTTCTTTCTTTCAACTCCATCACCCAGCTTGGACTCTAACACATGATCACCATCTCCATCTCCATTATCAGACTGTCCATTACCAAAACTTTATGATACAACACCTTCGTTCATCTCTGGTAACTTCTATCCTAAATCCTAAATTCATGGCATAAGCCTCAGCATCCATATCCTCTGCACCTTCTAATCCCAGATAATCAGAGCCATTCTCTTCAACATTCTCACTAGCATCATAGTCCACCTATGCCTCCCCCTCTTCCTCACGATCACCTTCTACATCTGTCATATTTGTATCCAGAGAACTTTTCTTATTTTGCTCTCAGCAGACTGGTTCAAACTATACCCTGCTCTGGATTTCCTTAGAAGCCTTTTTCTTTAGAATTTTTTTCTCATTAAGCTCCAACTCCATTAGCTGATCTGAACCAGGTTGACTGGAAGGAACCTCATCACACTCATAGAAGCAATGGATTGAGGAACACAACTCCCCAGCACTGTCTTATCGTTCTCCATGCTTGTTGGATAATGACACTAATTAATTTGCTCCAAACTGTTCTTCCGGGGAAAGGTGGTCATTCAGAAGTAATATGTGTAGCATTAGGATAAGCAAGCCTTTGTAGTTTATGTGTTGTGGAATTGTGAAGTACTGTTATTTAACTATGTTTGTTTTAAACCCCTAAAAACTCAAACTGATGGGCAGAACCAGTGACTTGGTAGAAACATCTGCCAGTCTGTGATCGCTCGCCAGTCAGTGTAGACTACCCCTCGACGGACTGGAGGTTAACAACAGGTGCTAGACCCGTTAACTTGTTAACTTGTAACTCAAAAGAGTACACAAAGTTTTCAAACTGCAGGAACATGAGGAAAATGGGCACTCCTATATATCGACTGAGAGGATAAACTCCATTATTTTCCTATTGCCAAAGTAATGCATCTGGCTCACGACTAAAAAAAAACTTGTGACAACTTAATACCATCTAATCATCACGGACTTGAAAAAAGGTCTTTCAAAAGAGCACATATCTGATCCCATCCCAAATAACAGCCACGCTCAAATCCTTTTTGTTTTCAAAAATTGAAGTTGCCCTTAGAAAAACAAACCTCCAATCACATGGAGGTCCATCCCTTTGCAGCAGGAAGAGGTGGGATGCTCTGCTCATTTCTAAAGAAGTCATCAGGATCCACCATGGCCTTGACTGCTGCCAACCTCTCAAAATTGCCCTTGAAGTACTTCTCCCCCCAAACTCCAGCCTTTGCATAGCTGGTCACATTGTCGCCCAATTCATTCCTGCCAAGATCCAGGTCTCTGTAGTTCACATACCCTGTTCTTGGGTTCTTGGATACATATGGCTCCATCTGCTTGTACAGACCCCTGACCCAGGCCATATGCTTATCAAACGCATCTGTTCCATTCTCAGACCAGGAGGAGTAGTATTGTAGGTTGTACAGATTCCCCTTCCGGTGCGGGAAAGGCGTCGCAGACGGCGCGACGCTCCCCATTCTGCCACCGTAGGGATCTAAGATGAGGATCCCGGCCTCCTGCTTCGCCAGCCATGTCCATGTGCTCTCCCAGGCGTGCAATGGGATTGGCACTTGCACGTAGTCGGACTTGGCTTTCACGTAGCTCTCCGGCTTGGTACCCCTGTCTAAGAGCAGCTCTAATGGCTTGGAGCTGGAGTGGAACGCGAAGTACACGGTGGATTGGATCCAGTTGATCTCCTCGCAGTCAGCTCGCACCATTCCAAGATCAGAGAAGTGAGCTTGCATGAGACTGGCGAGGTGGCCACATCGGCCAAGAAACAGGGACTGAAACTGAGCCTCCTGGTTATGCACGATGACCCGTAGATATAGGTCCGGGGGGCAGGGCCGGCGCGATCTCTTGCCATTTGGCTATGAGATGGGTGGCAGATTGGTTTCTTGACCGACGGATGGTGAACACCGTGACCGACTCCGGCACGCGCACGAGCCGGAGCTTCCAGGACAGCACGACGCCGAAGCTCTCGCCGCCGCCACCCCTGATGGCCCAGAAGAGATCTTCACCCATGGCGGTCCTGTTCAGGAGCCTCCCGCCGGCGTCCACGAGGACGGCGTTCAGGACGTGGTCGGCGGCGAGGCCGTACCTGCGCATTAGCGTGCCGAAGCCGCCGCCGCAGAGGTGGCCACCGACGCCGACGGTGGGGCAGACCCCGGCGGGGAAGGCGAGCGCGCGGCTCGCGGCGGCCACGGCATAGTAGAGCTCGCCGAGCGTGGCGCCGGACCCGACCCAGGCCTCGGCGCGCGCGGGGTCGACGCGGACGGCGCGGAGCGCGGCGAGGTCGAGCAGGGCGAAGGGCTCGCGGGGGTCCAGGGAGAGGTAGGAGAGGCCCTCGTAGTCGTGCCCGCCGCTGCGCACGCGCACGCGGACGCCGTGCAGACGGCCGCAGCGCACGGCGGCCTGGGCGTGGGAGGCCTCCCCGGCGGCGACGATTGCGAGAGGCCTTGGGGTTCCCGGCGTGACGAATCGGAGGTTCCGGACGGAGGAGAGCAGGAGCGGGGAGTAGGACGGGGAGGGCGGGGTGTGGAGGAGATGGGGCGGGATGGCGGCGGCGAGGCAGCGGAGGAATGCATCAGCGGCGGAGGAAATGGATGTGTTGCAGGGGAGGATGCAAAGGGCCAGGAGGAGCCGCAAGATTGCCTCTGTTCTTGACATGTTTGATGCTGCCAGTATGTGGGAGCAACTCTCGGTCGGTTTGGATGCAGAGAAACATCCGAATCCGACGTTTAGCAACGCATGTTCATGTTCTGCTCACATGCTTAATCTCCTCTATTTTTTAAAAAAACTTTCTATTTATTCATTTTCAATTATGTCTATACAACAAACACCCAAATTAAAAATAATTACACTCAAATCCGTAGACCATATAGCGACGCCTACAAGCATTGAAGTAAACTGAAGGCGCGCCATCATCATCGCCTCTCCTTCATCAAAGCCGGACAAAACTTGTTGTGGTAGACAATCGAGAAGTCGTCGTGGTAAGGTTTGATAGGACCAGTGTAACAGAATAACAACCGCCGCCATGAAGAGACACGTAGATCGAAAGGATCCAACCCAAAGACACACGAACATAGACCGAATCCGAATAAATCCACCAATGACAACCATCGATCGAATCCCGCGAGATCCCCCGAAGACACATCTCCACACGTCCTCCAACGATGCTAGATACACCACCGGAACGAGGCAAGGCGGGGAGAACCTTATTCCATTTTCAGGGAGCCGCCGTCATCTCGCCTTCATGAACAGAACACAAACACTATCAAAACATAAAAAAAAACACCTAGAAACAAAGCACTCCCGCTACCAAGGGTGGGATCCAGCACGCCTCCATGGCCATAGAGCCACCGAAGACGGCGGACCGGTGGCGGCTCCGGCGGGAGGTAATGGAACCCTCACATGCTTAATCTCCTTCCCATGGTCTCTTCTAATCTACACAACCGCACTTTGTTTGGAGATAAGCTCTATCAAAAAAGTATGTGTTGATGTTGTGCTTCCATTCAGGCGGTCGGTTCCTGATTTTGTGGACTGTAAATCTTCAACTTTGTGTTCATGTTTGCAGCTTTTAAGACGAATTTCAAAAAATTCTTCGCACACATTCGGCAGTTTGAAATTTTCTCCCACCATTAGCTTTATCTCGCTATTTCACATGACTTTCGTGTTGTATATTTTCTATTCGACGGTCATAGACGAGTAGATTGGCATTTCCCTACTGCATTGCACATGTTTGTTCATGTGTGTATGTTATGTTGGACGAATTTTGCAAATTCTTTGCACATGTTCAACTATTTAAAATTTATTTGAGCACTGGCTTCATTTCGTTGTTTCACATGATTTTTGTGACGTACATTTTCTGTTTCATCGGCCGTAGACTATTAGATCTACATCTCTCTACTGGACTGCACAAACATGTTCATGTGTGCATGTTATTTTGGACTAATTCCATCAAATTCGTTGCACACAGCCAGTCATTTGGAATTTTCTTTGACTACTAGATTCATCTCTTTGTTCCACACAACTCATATGTTGTAAGTTTCTTATTTTGGCGCTCATAGAAAAAGTTCTTCAAGTGTAGTAGTGTGAGATAAATTTACCACGTGAAGACGAGGTGAAATGAACCATCCGTGCGCATGCAAACCAAACAACAGCATGTTGCATCTAGGGAGAAAATGATTTTAGCCAAATATCCATGTGTGTGATTCTTCTGAGGCAGATTAGAGGAGATGCATGCAATCAAACTTGATGCACAACATAGCCCATTGGCTATTTTTTCCTCGGCCAAGCTCCACTAGACTAGGCTAATCAAAAATGCAAAAATGATGCGAGTAACAAAACATGTCCTAATGAACTCCCAAAACCCAAACTAAAAGGGAGATGGAAAAGGGAAAGGGAGGTCTAAATAATTGTTTCAAGTGTCGCGGACAACTTGAGAAGCTCATACATTGATTGATGCAAGCGGATGTGGAATATATTTTATTGACTGGCCGGCCATTTCAGACGCTAGAGCTCTTCGGGATGTGTTGATCCTAGTAGGTAATATTGGCCGTAACAAATTGATTGTTGAAGCGGATGGTTGAAGTGATTGAGATGGTGTAGAATGGTGTCTATTCGATCGGACTTGTAGTGACCATCCTTGATGATTGTAACTTTTACTTAGTCGCAATTTTGATTATATTAGTTTTTCTCATTGCCCTAGGAAGCCAGTACAATGACACATGTTTTAGCTAGTCATGGTGAGGGTTCCTTGAGAATTGTATGGGACATGGAACCCTCGACTTTTTGGTGCATGTAATAATTTACACTGTAACTATTTTGCCAAGATAATGAAATCCATCAAGAAGCCTGGTTGGACCAGCAAAAGGTCATTTAAAAAAATATTAATTTCTCAGATTCCCAATCTTCTTCATTCTCCCTTCTTGATTAGACACCCCCTTTGAACCAACGCCGTGATACCCTTCTCTTTGCAACTACTTGAGTGAAAACCTTCCTATTTCAAATACCAGCCGCCCCTTGTATTCTGGTTAATTCTTTGGAAAATGTTATGTTATGTGCACATCAAAATTTTGTCTCCTAGGAGCTCTGGAGAACATGCTTAATTTGTCTCTGAACTAGTGTTTGTTCAGAGCAAATGCCTCTAAGTTCAAGGTGATGGATCAACCTCTGCAGAATCAACAAAGATGTGATGTTCTTGTTGGGGATCGTAGCAGAAATTTAAAATATTCTATGCATCACCAAGATCAATCTATGCAGTAATCTAGCAACGAGAGGAAGGGGAGTGCATCTACATACCCTTGTAGATCGCTAAGCGTAAGCGTTACTAGAACGCGGATGAGGTAGTCGTACTCGTAGCGATTCAGATCGCGGTCGATTCCGATCTAAGCGCCGAACAACGACGCCTCCGCGTTCAACACATGTGCGCCCGGTGACGTCTCCCATGCCTTGATCCAGCAAGGAGAGAGGGAGAGGTTGGGGAAGACTCCGTCCAGCAGCAGCACGACGGCGTGGTGGTGGTGGAGGAGCGCGGTACTCCAGCAGGGCTTCGCCAAGCACTACGAGAGACGAGGAGGGAGAGAGGTAGGGCTGCGCCTTGGGAGAGAGAGACTCGCGTGTTGTGCAGCCCCAAAACCTCCACTATATATAGGGGCAAGGGCAAGGGGAGGTGCCCTAGGGTTTCCCCTAGGGGGGCGGCGGTCAGGGCAGATGGGATCTCCCCCTTGGGTGACTTGGCCCCCAAGCCAGGAGGTGGGAACCCTAGATGGGGCGCCCCAAACCCCCTGGTCACGTGGGAATAGGTGAGGGGGGGGGGGGGCGCACAGCCCCTTAGTGGGCTGGTTTGCCCCCTTCCCTTGGCCCATGAAGCCCCTAAACACTTGCCGGGGCTCCCGAAATACGTTTCGGTCATGCTGGTCATCATCCGGTACCTCCGGAACACTTCCGGACTCCAAAACCCTTCGTCCAATATATCAATCTTCACCCCCGGACCATTTCGGAACTCCTCGTGACGTCCGAGATCTCATCCGAGACTCGGAGCAACATTCGGTAACCGCGTACATACTTTCCCTATAACCCTAGCGTCATCAAACCTTAAGTGTGTAGATCCTACGGCCTCGGGAATAATGCAGACATGACCGAGACATCTCTCTGGTCAATAACCAACAGCGGGATCTGGATACCCATGTTGGCTCCCACATGTTCCACGATGATCTCATCGGATGAACCACGATGTCAAGGATTCAGTCAATCCCGTATACAATTCCCTTTGTCTACCGGTATAGTACTTGCCCGAGATTCGATCGTCGGTATCCCTATACCTTGTTCAATCTCTTTACCGGCAAGTCTCTTTACTCGTTCCGTAACACATCATCCCGTGATCAACTCCTTGGTCACATTGTGCACATTATGATGATGTCCTACCGAGTGGGCCAGAGATACCTCTCCGTTTACACGGAGTGACAAATCCCAGTCTCGATTCGTGCCAACCCAACAGACACTTTCGGAGATACCCGTAGTGCACCTTTATAGCCACCCAGTTACGTTGTGGCGTTTGGTACACCCAAAGCATTCCTACGGTATCCGGGAGTTGCACAATCTCATGGTCTAAGGAAATGATACTTGACATTAGAAAAGCTTTAGCAGACGAACTATACGATCTTGTGCTAGGCTTAGGATTGGGTCTTGTCCATCACATCATTCTCCTAATGATGTGATCCCGTTATCAATGACATCCAATGTCCATGGTCAGGAAACCATGACCATCTATTGATCAACGAGCTAGTCAACTAGAGGCTTACTAGGGACATGTTGTGGTCTATGTATTCACACATGTATTACGGTTTCCGGTTAATACAATTATAGCATGAACAATAGACAATTATCATGAACAAGGAAATACAATAATAACCATTTTATTATTGCCTCTAGGGCATATTTCCAACAGTCTCCCACTTGCACTAGAGTCAATAATCTAGTTCACATCACTATGTGATTGCAATGAATCCAACACCCATGGGGTTTGTTCATATCTTGCTTGTGAGAGAGGTTTATTAGTCAATGAGTCTGAACCTTTCAGATCCATGTGTGCTTTACAAATCTCTATGTCATCTTGTAGATGCAGCTACCACGCGCTACTTGGAGCTATTCCAAATAACTGTTCTACTATACGAATCCGGTTTACTACTCAGAGTCATCCGGATTAGTGTCAAAGTTTGCATCGACGTAACCCTTTACGACGAACTCTTTTACCACCTCCATAATCGAGAAAATTCCTTAGTCCACTAGTTACTAAGGATAAGTTCGACCGCTGTCGTGTGATCCATTCCTGGATCACTCTTGTACCCCTTGACTGACTCATGGCAAGGCACACTTCAGGTGCGGTACACAGCATAGCATACTGTAGAGCCTACGTCTAAAGCATAGGGGACGACCTTCGTCCTTTCTCTCTCTTCTGCCGTGGTCAGGTCTTGAGTCTTACTCAATATTCACACCTTGTAACACAGCTAAGAACTCCTTCTTTGCTGATCTATTTTGAACTCCTTCAAAATCTTGTCACGGTATGTATTCATTCGAAAGTACTATTAAGCGTTTTTTGATCTATCCTTATAGATCTTGATGCTCAATGTTCAAGTAGCTTAATCCAGATTTTCCATTGAAAAACACTTTTCAAATAACCCTGCATGCTTTCCAGAAATTCTACATCATTTCTGATCAACAATATGTTAACAACATATACTCATCAAAAATTCTATAGTGCTCCCACTCACTTCTTTGGAAATACAAGTTTCTCATAAACTTTGTATAAACCCAAAATCTTTGATCATCTCATCAAAGCGTACATTCCAACTCCGAGATGCTTACTCCAGTCCTTAGAAGGATTGCTGGAGCTTTGCATACTTGTCAGCATCTTTCAGGATTGACAAAACCTTCTGGTTGTATCACATACAACCTTTCCTCAAGAAAAATGTCGAGGAAACAATGTTTTTACATCCATCTGCAAGATTTCATAAATAATGCAGTAACTGCTAACATAATTCCAACAGACTCTTAGCATCGCTACGAGTGAGAAAGTCTCATCGTAGTCAACTCCTTGAACTTGTCGGGAAACATCTTAACGACAAGTCGAGCTTTCTTAATGGTGACACTTACCATCATTGTCTGTCTTCCTTTTAAAATCCATCTGCACCCAACAGTCTTACGACCATCAAGTGGTTCTTTCAAAGTCTATACTTTCTTTTATACATGGATCATCTCTCGGATTTTATGGCCTCGAGCCATTCTTCAGAATCTGGGCCCACCATCACTTCTCCATAGCTCGTAGGTTCATTGTTGTCTAGCAACATGACTTCCAAGACAGGATTACGTACCACTCTGAAGTAGTATGCATCCTTGTCGACCTATGAGGTTTGGTAGTGACTTGATCCGAAGTTTCATGATCACTATCATAAGCTTCCACTTCAATTGGTGTAGGTGCCACAGGAACAACTTCCCGTGCCCTGCTACACACTAGTTGAAGTGACGGTTCAATAACCTCATCAAGTCTCCACCATCCTCCCACTCAATTCTTTCGAGAGAAACTTTTCCTCGAGAAAGGACCCGTTTCTAGAAACAATCACTTTTGCTTCCGGATCTGAAATAGGAGGTATACCCAACTATTTTTGGGTATTCTATGAAGATGCATTTATCCGCTTTGGGTTCGAGCTTATTAGCTTGAAACTTTTTCACATAAGCATCGCAGCCCCAAACTTTTAAGAAATGACAGCTTGGGTTTCTCTAAACCATAGTTCATACGGTGTCGTCTCAACGGAATTGTGTGGTGCCCTATTTAAAGTGAGTGCGGTTGTCTCTAATGCCTAACCCATAAACGATAGTGGTAATTCGATAAGAGACATCATGGTATGCACCATATCCAATAGGGTGCAGTTGTGATGTTCGGACACACCATCACACTATGGTGGTCCAGGCGGTATTAGTTGTGAAACAATTTCCACAATGTCTTAATTGTGTGCCAAACTCGTAACTCAGATATTCATCTCTATGATCATATCATAGACATTTTATCATCTTGTCACGACGATCTTCAACTTCACTCTGAAATTACTTAAACCTTTCAATAATTCAGACTTGTGTTTCATCAAGTAAATATACTCAGCATCTACTCAAATCATCTGTGAAGTAAGAACATAACGATATCCACTGCGTGCCTCAGCACTCATTGGACTGCACACATCAAAATGTATTACTTCCAACAAGTTGCTTTCTTGTTCCATCTTACTGAAAACGAGGCCTTTCAGTCATCTTGCCCATGTGGTATGATTTGCATGTCTCAAGTGATTCAAAATCAAGTGAGTCCAAACGATCCATCTGCATGGAGTTTCTTCATGCATATCTACCAATAGACATGGTTCGCATGTCTCAATCTTTTCAAAAATGAGTGAGTCCAAAGATCCATCAACATGGAGCTTCTTCATGCGTTTTATACCAACATGACTCAAATGGCAGTGCCACAAGTACGTGGTACTATCATTACTATCTTATATCTTTTGGCATGAACATGTGTATCACTACGATCGAGATTCAATAAACCATTCATTTTAGGTGCAAGACCATTGAAGGTATTATTCAAATAAACAGAGTAACCATTATTCTCCTTAAATGAATAACCGTGTGGCGATAAACATAATCCAATCATGTCTATGCTCAACGCAAACACCAAATAACAATTATTTCGGTTTAACACCAATCCCGATGGTAGAGGGAGCGTGCGATGTTTGATCACATCAACCTTGGAAACACTTCCAACACATATCGTCATCTCACCTTTAGCTAGTCTCCGCAGCCTTTTATTTCGAGTTACTAACGCTTAGCAACCGAACCGGTATTTATTACCCTGGTGCTACTAGGAGTACTAGTAAAGTACACAATAATATGACGTATATCCAAAATACTTCTGTCGACCTTGCCAGCCTTCTCATCTACTAAGTATCTAGGGTAGTTCTGCTTCAGTGACCGTTCCCCTCATTATAGAAGCACTTAGTCTCGGGTTTGGTTCAACCTTGGGTTTCTTCACTAGAGCAACAACTGATTTGCCGTCTCATGAAGTATCCCTTCTTTCCCTTGCCCTTCTTGAAACTAGTGCTTTAACCATCAACAATTGATGCTCCTACTTTATTTCTACTTTCGCGGTGTCAAACATCGCGAGTTGCTCAAGGGTCATCATGTCTATCCCTGATATGTTATAGTTCATCATGAAGCTCGAATAGCTTGGTGGCAGTGACTATGGAGAACCATCACTATCTCATCTAGAAGATTAACTCCCACTCGATTCAAGTGATTGCAGTACTCAGACAATCTGAGCACATGCTCAACGATTGAGTTTTACTCCCTTAGTTTACAGGCTTAAGAAACTTGTTAGAGGTCTCATACCTCTTGGCATGGGCACTAGTCTGAAATTCCAATTTCAGTCTTTGGAACATCTCATATGTTCTGCGACGTTTCAAAAACGTCTTTGGTGCCACAATTCTAAACCGTTAGTATTACGTACTGAACTATCATGTAGTCATCAAAACGTGTATGTCAGATGTTTCCCAACATATACAAACAATGCTCGAGGTTCAACACACTGAGCGGTGCATTAAGGACATAACCCTTCTGTGCAGCAATGAGGAAAATCCTCAGTTCACGGACCCAGTCCGCATAATTGCTACTGTCAACTCTCAACTAAATTTTTTCTAGGAACATATCTAAAACAGTAGAACCAAAGCGTGAGCTACGACATAATTTGCAAAGACCTTTTGACTATGTTCATGATAATTAAGTTCATCTAATCAAACTATTCAATGAACTCCCACTTAGATAGACATCCCTCTAGTCATCTAAGTGATACATGATCCGAGTCAACTAGGCCGTGTCCGATCATCACGTGAGACAGACTAGTCATCATCGGTGAACATCTTCATGTTGATCGTATCCACTATACGACTCATATTCGACCTTTCGGTCTTCCGTGTTCCCAGGCCATGTCTGTACATGCCAGGCTCGTCAAGTTAACATAAGTGTATTGCGTGTGTAAATCTGGCTTACACCCGTTGTATGTGAACGTTAGAACCTATCACACCCGATCATCACGTGGTGCTTCGGAACAATGGACCTTAGCAACGGTGCACAGTTAGGGGGAACACTTTCTTGAAATTATTGCGAGGGATCATCTTATTTATGCTATCGTCATTCTAAGCAAATAAGATGTAAACATGACAAACATCACATGCAAATCATAAAGTGACATGATATGGCCAATATCATCTTGCGCCTTTGATCTCCATCTTCGAGGCACGGCATGAACACCATCGTCACCGGCATGACACCATGATCTCCATCATCGTGTCTTCATGAAGTTGCCTCACCAACTATTACTTCTACTACTATGGCTAACGGATAGCAATAAAGTAAAGTAATTACATGGCGTTTTCATTGACACGCAGGTCATAAATAAATTAAGACAACTCCTATGGCTCCTGCCGGTTGTCATACTCATCGACATGCAAGTCGTGATTCCTATTACAAGAACATGATCAATCTCATACATCACATATATCATTCATCACATCCTTTTGGCCATATCACATCACATAGCATACCCTGCAAAAACAAGTTAGACGTCCTCTAATTGTTATCGCATGTTTTACGTGGCTGCTATGGGTTTCTAGCAAGAACGTTTCTTACCTACGAAAAACCACAACGGTGATATGCCAATTGCTATTTACCCTTCATAAGGACCCTTTTCATCAAATCCGATCCGACTAAAGTGGGAGAGATAGACACCCGCCAGCCACCTTATGCATCAAGTGCATGTCAGTAGGTGGAACATGCCTCACGTAAGTGTACCTGTAAGGTCGGTCCGGGCCGCTTCATCCCACAATGCCGCCAAATCAAGATAAGATTAGTAACGGTAAGCAAATTGAACAAATCATCGCCCACTACTACTTTGTGTTCTACTCGTGCATAGAATCTACGCATAGACCTAGCTCATGATGCCACTGTTGGGGATCGCAGCAGAAATTTAAAATTTTCTATGCATCACCAAGATCAATCTATGGAGTAATCTAGCAACGAGGGGAAGGGGAGTGCATCTACATACCCTTGTAGATCTCTAAGCGGAAGCGTTACTAGAACGCGGAAGAGGTAGTCGTACTCGTAGCGATTCAGATCACGGTCGATTCCGATCTAAGCGCCGAACAACGGCGCCTCCGCGTTCAACACACGTGCAGCCCGGTGACGTCTCCCATGCCTTGATACAGCAAGGAGAGAGGGAGAGGTTGGGGAAGACTCCGTCCAGCAGCAACACGACGGCGTGGTGGTGGTGGAGGAGCGCGGTACTCCAGCAGGGCTTCGCCAAGCACTACGAGAGACGAGGAGGGAGAGAGGTAGGGCTGCGCCTTGGGAGAGAGAGAGACTCGCGTGTTGTGCAGCCCCAAAACCTCCACTATATATAGGGGCAAGGGCAAGGGGAGGCGCCCTAGGGTTTCCCCTAGGGGGGCGGCGGTCAGGGCAGATGGGATCTCCCCCTTGGGTGACTTGGCCCCCAAGCCAGGAGGTGGGAACCCTAGATGGGGCGCCCCAAACCCCTGGTCATGTGGGAATAGGTGAGGGGGGCACACAGCCCCTTAGTGGGCTGGTTTGCCCCCTTCCCTTGGCTCATGAAGCCCCCAAACACTTGTCGGGGCTCCCGAAACACCTTTCGGTCATGCTGGTCATCACCCGGTACCTCCGGAACACTTCCAGACTCCAAAACCCTTCGTTCAATATATCAATCTTCACCTCCGGACCATTCCGGAATTCCTCGTGACGTCCGAGATCTCATCCGGGACTCCGAACAACATTCGGTAACCGCGTACATACTTTCCCTATAACCCTAGCGTCATCGAACCTTAAGTGTGTAGACCCTACGGGCTCGGGAATAATGCAGACATGACCGAGACATCTCTCTGGTCAATAACCAACAGCGGGATCTAGATACCCATGTTGGCTCCCACATGTTCCACGATGATCTCATCGGATGAACCACGATGTCAAGGATTCAGTCAATCCCGGATACAATTCCCTTTTGTCGGCATTCTAGGAACGGGGGTCCTCAGACTTGCCTGCCTGCGGCTTGCGGCGTGGCTCAAGTGGGGGCCCAGTGCGGCCCATCTTCGTTAGCTCAAGCTCAAGACCCTTGCGAGGGGCCAAGCCTCGCGGGGCGGACAACAGAAAGCTTCCTCAGAGGTAGCCTCATCCGGCAGGCTCGCGAGGAGGCGGAGAGATCAAGGCAGGGGTACCTCACGAGGAGTCCGTGACGCAAGCCATGAAGATCGAGACCAGGCAGGCGCCGGCCTGCGCAGTATCCTTGTTTCCCCTTTGGTGCAAAGGGGCAAGCACAGGCCAAGGCATCGGGCAAAGGTTGCCATTCCGGTGCAACGAGACCAAGACCAGTAGAGCGGCAGGACGGAGGTCACCGTGGAGCCCAAGACGGCGTCATCACCAATACTTTTGGCAGCCAAAGACCACCTTTGGTTAGGATAACGTGTACTAGATGTTCCCCTTCAAAATGGCCAATTGTTGGCGCCCTTCCCGTTCATTAGTCGGGGAGAGGCCCAGGGCCTCTATAAGTAGAACTAGCCACGCAGAGTAGAGGGACATCTAGAAATCTGGTAGAGCCCTAGCAGAGAGAGAGAGAGGGAGAGGCGACTGAACTCACCCTAGCAGTTCATCGCACCATCTCAAGAACACCTCTCGCGAGGTTGTTCTTCCCTTGTACTGTTCATCATCAGCCCCTGAGGCAACCCACCACACCACACACTGGAGTAGGGTATTACACCACAACGGTGGCCCGAACCAGTATAAACCTTGTGTCCCTTGTGTTGTTCATTGTTTCCAGCTTAGATCACGCGAGGAGATTGGACATAGATCAGTAGGGGAGAGATCTCCGCACGCACCCCAGTGTTCGAACCTCAAGGGTCTGCCGGAACCCGAAATCCGACATTTGGCGTGACTTGGTAGGGGTGCGCTGGAGTCCTCCCTCCTGACAACCCGCTCTCCCCCGACATCGCATCCCGCCCTCATGGTAGACAACACGCCACCCGCTCCAGCAACGGATGCCGACACTGGGCCAGGGGGCTCTGGGCCATGGCCCCCGCCTTGCGACAGGTGCAGTGGTCGCGCAAGTTCAGGCCCGAGACGCCGCCGCGCTACGACGGCGCGACAGACCCGATGATTTTCCTGCTGGCATACGAGGAGGCCGTCCTGAGAGCCGAGGGCGACGACTGGGTGATGGCCAACTGGTTACCCATGGCCCTCACCAGCGTCCGCGCGCGTGGCTCCTCCACCTGCCGACTGCCTCTATCACTTCTTGGGAGGAGCTGCGCGACCTCTTCCTCGCCCATTTTGCCGCACCAGCGCCGCCCGTCGTCGCAGCTCTCCTGGGTGGCTCCCAGGCACCACCCTCGAGCCATCACGTCAAGCCGTTCACCCGCCAGATAAGCACCGCCTCCAAGCGCCGAGAAGCCCCCCCGGGCTGGGTGGCGCCCGAGGCCGATCTAACCTTCGACTCGGAGGACAACCCCTTCAACCCCATTGGTTCGGGCGCGCTCCCGATGCTGTGCACCCCCACCATCTGCCAAGTGGCTGTCACCAGGACCCTCATCGACGGTGGTGCCGGCCTCAACGTGCTCTTGGTAGAGGCCTTCAGCCTCCTCCACGTGCCGCTGGAGCGGCTCCAACCCAGCAGGCCTTTCTCAGGCGTCGGAGCTGGTTCCACCGCCTCCTTGGGACAGATCCGCCTCCAAGTGACCTTCGGCACCTGCGACAACTTCCACACGGAGCTGATCGACTTAGGCATCGCCTCCGTTGGCCTCCCCTACAACGCCATCCTCGGCTATCCGGCCTTGGCTCGGTTCATGGCAGCAACTCACCCGGCGTACAACCTCGTGAAGATGCCTGGGAGCAGCGGCGTCCTCACCATGTCAGGAGACACAAAGGATGCGCTATAGGTGCTCCAGCTTGTTTTCAGGGCGGCCGTGGTGGCGCGGCCCACTAGCACCGATGCCCTTGAGCCCAAGGGGGCTGCGCCGGCTAAAAAGAAGCAGTTGTTCACCCAAGACAAGGCGGAAACCAAGAAGGTACCAGTCGACGAGGACGGGTCCACTAGCGCCACCTTCACCATAGGGGCCAACCTCGAGCCCGAGCAGGAGAAGGCCCTAATCAGGTTCCTGCATGCGAACAAGAAGGTGTTCACGTGGGAACCTGATCAGTTAGCAGGGGTCCCAAGGGAAGTGATTGAGCATCACCTCAACATGTGCCCCAATGTGCGCCCCGTGAAGCAGAAGGCAAGGCGGCAGTCTACTGAGAAACAGGCTTTCATCGTTCAAGAGACCCGGAAGCTAGAGGCAGCGGGAGTTATCCGCGAGGTCCGCTACCCTGATTGGTTGTCTAATCCGTTCGTTGTGCCAAAAAAGGGAGGAAAGGAGCGCATGTGTGTCGACTTCACCAACCTCAACAAGGCCTGCCCGCAGGATCCATTTCCGCTCCCCCCATTGACCAGATAGCCGACTCCACCACAGAGTGTGACCTATTGTGCTTCCTGGATGCCTTCTCGGGCTATCATCAAATCAAGATGGCGGTAGAAGACGGCTTTCCTGACCCCGTGTGGAGTGTACTGCTATACGTGCATGTCGTTTGGGTTGCGCAACGCAGGCGCGACCTTTCAGCGGCTGATGCACATTGCCTTAGGCCGACAACTCGGGAGGAACGCTGAAGCTTGCATCGATGACATTGTGGTGAAGTCTCGTGAGGCAAGAACCCTGATAGAGGACCTGGAAGAAACCTTTGCAAGCCTCAATGAAGTGGACCTACGGCTCAACCCGGAGAAGTGCGTGTTTGGAGTCCCCTCGGGCAAGCTCCTGGGTTTCCTCATATCCCACAGGGGCATCGAGGCCAACCCGGAGAAGGTCAAGGCAGTCGAAGACATGAGCCCACAGAGGACCCTCAGAGAAATGCAGAAGCTCACCGGTCGTGTGACTGCGCTGGGGCGCTTCATCTCCAAGCTGGGGGAACGAGCGCTGCCCTTCTTCAAGCTGTGAAGAAAAAGGGCCCCTTCGAATGGACTGAAGAGGCCGACAAGGCATTCCAAGACCTCAAGAGGTACCTGACCAGTCCACCAGTGATGGTAGCTCTGCGTCCTCGGGAGCCCCTGGTGCTCTACCTTGCGGCCACCCCCTACTCCGCTAGCGCAGCCCTGGTGGCGGTCAGGGAGGAGCGCTGTGCCAAGGCCGCATCGACCGTCTGAACTGAAGCAAAGCAGAGCCAGGAGGGCCTCGCGAAGGCCACAACCACAGCCGGAAAGGAATAGCCGCAGCAGGAGAACGCACCCGGAGCAGGAGAGGCCTCTTCAGGCGACCAAGCACTGGGATCTTCGTCGTCTCAAGAGACGCCTCGACCTCTGGAGGACGCAAGTTGCGCCAGCACCCTCAACCTCGTCGAGCATCCCGTGTACTTCGTCAGCACGGTGCTACGGGACGCAAGGGCACGGTATCCCATGCCTCAAAAACTCCTCCTCGCGCTACTAGTGGCCTCACGCAAGCTGCGGCACTACTTCCAAGGATATCCCATCAAAGTCGTCTCAGCATACCCCTTGGAAAGAGTGCTCAGGAGCCCCAACTCAGCTGGAAGGGTTGCTGAATGGAACATTGAGCTACATGCATTTCAGCTAGAATTCAGTACAACCAGAGTCATCAAGGGAGCCGCACTTGCGGATTTCGTGGCAGAATGGGCAGAAGCGCCGGGTCTCAAGGCAGGCGAAGACCGATCACTTTCCCCGGGAAGTGAAGCACCGGATGGCTGGGTCATGTACTTTGACGGGGCGTTCTCTCGACACGGTGCGGGAGCTGGCGCAGTGCTCGTATCCCCTACCCAGGACAAACTCTACTACGCCGTACAACTTTGCTTCCAGCACGGAGAAAAGGTCTCCAACAACATAGCGGAGTACAAAGGCCTAATAGCAGGCTTGAAGGCCGCAATTGCCTTAGGGGTGAAGTGCCTCATCGTCAAGGGTGATTCGTAGCTCCTCGTCAACTTCTCCAACAAGATATACGAGCCAAAGGACGAGCACATGGAAGCCTACCTCGCTGAGGTTCGCAAGATGGAGAAACAGTTCTGGGGGCTGGAGTTGCAGCATGTGCCTCGCGACACCAATCAGGAGGCTGATGACATTGCCAAGAGGGCATCTAGGCGGCTGCCTTAGGAGCCTGGCGTCTTCGAGGAGTGGCTCTTCAAACCCTCAGCGGTGCCGTCACTGTCGAGCATGGCGCAACCAAGGGAGGACCTCCCTCAGCCGCCTGCCTCAGGAGCCCCGGTCTGCGGCCCAGCCTCAGGGGCACGCCTGCTCCTGGCATTAGAGCCTCAGGAAGGGTGTTAGATTCCGGAGCTCAAGAACTACCTGACGCAAGGGACTCTGCCGGAGAATGAGGAGGAAGCGGAGCGTGTGGCGCGGTAGGCCAAGGCTTATTGCATCAGGGATGGAGAGCTCTACAGGAAGCGACCAAATGATGTGTCCCTACATTGCATCTCCCGAGAGCAAGGGAAGGGGCTACTGGCGGACATACATGGCGGAGACTGCGGGAACCACTCGTCATTACGGACCCTCGTCGGCAAGGCGTTCCGAAGTGGATTCTATTGGCCTACAGCGCTCAACGACTCCGTTGAGCTCGTGAAGGCTTGCGAGGCCTGCCAATTTCACGCTAAGCAGATCCATCAGCCTGCAGGGGGTCTACAGACTATACCCCTCTCATGGCCATTCGCAGTTTGGGGGCTGGACATTTTGGGCCCGTTTCCTCGGGCGCCAGGGGGCTATCGCTACCTCTACATCGCCGTGGACAAATTCACCAAGTGGGCTGAGGTGGAAGTCGTCCGCACAATCCCGACAGGCTCAGCGGTCAAATTCATCAAGGGCCTCGTGAGCCGATTTGGGGTGCCCAACCGCATCATCACCGACAACGGTTCGCAATTCACCAGTAATCTCTTCAAAACGTACTGTGCTAACCTTGGAACGCAGATATGCTACGCTTCGGTAGCACACCCCTGGAGCAACGGCCAGGCCGAGCGGGCCAACGTGGAGGTCCTGAGGGGCCTCAAAGCCAGGACCTTCAAGAAGAAGCTGGAAGCCTGTGGCAGGGGCTGGTACGACGAGCTCCAGTCCGTGCTGTGGTCAATCCGCACAACTGTGACCAAGCCGACTGGCGAGACCCCGTTCTTCCTCGTCTACGGAGCAGAGGCTGTTCTCCCTCACGAGGTCAGGCGTCGCTCCGCACGCGTCCTGGCGTTCGACGAGACGCAGCAGGACGCCATGCGGGGGACGAATCTCATGCTGAGGGAGGAACACCGTCGAGAAGCCGCACTGCGAGTGGCAATGTATCAACAGGCGCTGCGATGATACCACTGCCGCAACATCCGCCCCAGAACTCTTGAGGTAGGGGATCTCGTGCTCAGACGGGATCTCTCCAGGGAGGGGCTGCACAAGCTCTCTCCCATGTGGGAGGGCCCATTCAAGGTTGTTCATGTTTCCAGGCCTGGCTCCGCGCGCTTGGAGACCCCGGAGGGGGTACCCGTCCAGAACACGTGGAACATTCAACATCTCCGGAGGTTCTATCCCTGAGCGAGGCCTAGCGCCTAGGAAACGCCCGGTGCCTGTGAAGAAGGCGAATGCCTGTGAAACTGCTGCGTTTGGGAAAGGCCCGGTGCCTGTGAAGAAGGCGAATGCCTATGAAGCTGCTGCGTTTTGGGAAAGGCCCGGTGCCTGTGAAGAAGGCGAATGCCTATGAAGCTGCTGCGTTTTGGGAAAGGCCCAGTGCCTGTGAAGAAGGCGAATGCCTGTGAAGCTGCTACGTTTTGGGAAAGGCCCGGTGCCTGTGAAGAAGGCGAATGCCTATGAAGCTGCTGCGTTTTGGGAAAGGCCCGGTTCCTGTGAAGAAGGCGAATGCCTGTGAAGCTGCTGCGATTTGGGAAAGGCCCGGTGCCTGTGAAGAAGGCGAATGCCTGTGAAGCTGCTGCGTTTTGGGAAAGGCCCGGTGCTTGTGAAGCTCGCCGCCCGTGACACTCTCACGTAATAATGAGTGGGACTGTACACACCCCGGAGTCTCCGGAGTGCCGCCCTCGGGCCTCGGGGGCTCCCGCCCATGCCCAGTGGCAGCACTTAGCTCCACGCTGGTGAGAAGACGTCGAAGACTAGAATAGGTGCCGGACGCGGCTTTCCCATTTGCTTTCTACAGTTGGCTTTTTTTATTCCCGTTTGAAGTTTTATTGGAGTTGCTGACGTTCCTGGCTTGTGACTCTTTGTCTTTCTCGATCGCTTGCCTCGTTTTCTCTCGCACAAGTCTCGCGAGGGAGGTTCGCGGGCGCACCCGCGAGCGTTTTCTGCCCTGATCGTTTGGAGCTTTCCTATCCGAGTCCTCTACGGGAGCACCCCTCCTAGTCCGTGCCCCACGGGCATCGCGACACGAGCGCAGGACCTGGGCCGATCACCCCCACAACCAAGACCGTAAGTTACCCCTCCTACTGATCCTTGCAGGGCACGAAGCGCATGACAAGGCCACAGCCTCGGGAGGCGAGGACCGCGCCAAGCCCCATCGAGCTAAAATAGTTCCCACACATGGGTGCGCGGCGTGGAAACACAGCGCAGAAATAGCGGAAACAACGCGATGGTTAAACAACAGCAGTTCTAACACGCCCCCGCGGGGCCCTACATTACTTTCTATTTCTACACAGGATAAGGAAGAAAACAAAACAGGCGCGATTCGTCCTGTGCCAACCCACAGCGAAGGCTCGAGCTGCTCCTGGGGCTTAGGCGGATCCCTCCTCTCGCTTCACCGGGGCGCGACGGTGGGCTGACCCGCTGCCTTCACCCAGGCGGGCGCGACGGCGCGGGGGCTGGTCGCGGCCACCGCTGGAGGAGCTGCTGCCTGAGAGGGGGTCGCCGAAGCTCAGTGAACCCCGAGCACTTCCGCCTATACGCCACTCGCCATCTTCATCTTGGTCAGTGCCGGGGCTGGGCAGGCGGCCGCGGTCGTCGTCTTCAGGGCAGCACCCGGCACGGCGACCATCTTCCCCGAACACCCTCACGTAGAGGGTGGCGTCGCCATCAAACTTTAAGTACAGGGTGCATCACCGGCCCAGGCCGCGCGCGCGGGCAAACGTTTGCCAGCCGCGTGTCAGAGCCCCATTCCCAGAAACGGAGACCTCCAGCGAGGCCCAGGAGGCCCTGCTGCAGCAGCCATCTGCCTGGAGCCAGAAGCCGCACCGAGCGCTGGTCGGTAGTTCATCTATGAAGAAACGGGGGAGCTAGAGCCTGGTGCTGGATGGGTCCACCGACCACACGACGAACTCCGGCAGCACCTCCGCAGAGCGAAAGCGTGGCCTAGGGGGCGCACACCCACGGCGTGCCCCCCGCCGACAACCAGGCGCTCACCACCGCGCAGGGAACCTCCTCCATGGCCACGGGAGGCCACCACGGGGACCGTGGTATACTTGTGAGGGCGGCCTCGGCCGCGCTTGGTCAGGAGGGGGGGCCAACCGCCGAGAACCACGATCGCAGGTAATAATGATCGGTTTCTCTGCATGCAGGGACTTATCAAGTCGTGCAGTCGCCGAGGCGTCGTGGGGAAGCGCAGTCGCCCACGTCCAATCAATCGCCATGCGACGCCCAAGGCCGCAGGCTGTTAGGGCCTGCGGCGCTTCACGCTTGCCCCTTCGCTTTCCTGCTAGGCCAAGCTCGGGCGCGCCTTGGGCCCGGGGGCTACTGTCGGCGTTCTGGGAACGGGGGTCCCCAGACTTGCCTGCCTGCGGCCTGCGGCGTGGCTCAAGTGGGGGCCCTGCGCGGCCCATCTTCATCAGCTCAAGCTCAAGATCCTCGCGAGGGGCCAAGCCTCGCGGGGCGGACGACTGGAAGCTTCCTCAGAGGCAGCCTCATCAGGCAGGCTCACGAGGAGGCGGAGAGATCAAGGCAGGGGTACCTCATGAGGAGCCCATGACGCAAGCCATGACGATCGAGACCAGGCGGGCGCTGGCCTGCGCGATGTCCTTGTTTCCCCTTTGGTGCAAAGGGGGTAAGCACAGGCCAAGGCATCGGGCAAAGGTTGCCATTCCGGTGCAACGAGACCAAGACCAGTAGAGCGGCAGGACTGAGGTCACCGTGGAGCCCAACACGGCGTCATCACCAGTACTTTTGGCAGCCGAAGACCACCTTTGGTCAGGATAACGTGTACTAGATGTTCCCCTTCAAAATGGCCAATTGTTGGCGCCCTTCCCACTCATTAGTCGGGGAGAGGCCCAGGGCCTCTATAAGTAGAACTAGCCACACAGAGTAGAGGGACATCTAGAAATCTGGTAGAGCCCTAGCAGAGAGAGGGAGAGGCGACTGAACTCACCCTAGCAGTTCATCGCACCAGCTCAAGAACACCTCTCGCGAGGTTGTTCTTCCCTTGTACTGTTCATCATCAGCCCCTGAGGCAATCCACCACACCACACACTGGAGTAGGGTATTACACCACAACGGCGGCCCGAACCAGTATAAACCTCGTGTCCCTTGTGTTGTTCATTGTTTCCAGCTTAGATCACGCGAGGAGATTGGACATAGATCAGTAGGGGAGAGATCTCCGCGTGCACCCCAGTGTTCAAACCTCAAGGGTCTGCCGGAACCCGAAAACCGACACCTTTGTCTACAGGTATAGTACTTGCTCGAGATTCGATCGTCGGTATCCCAATACCTTGTTCAATCTCGTTACCGGCAAGTCTCTTTACTCGTTCCGTAACACATAATCCCGTGATCAACTCCTTGGTCACATTGTGCACATTATGATGATGTCCTACCGAGTGGGCCCAGAGATACCTCTCCGTTTACACGGAGTGACAAATCCCAGTCTTGATTCGTGCCAACCCAACAGACACTTTCGGAGATACCCTAGTGCACCTTTATAGCCACCCAGTTACGTTGTGGCGTTTGGTACACCCAAAGCATTCCTACGGTATCCGAGAGTTGCACAATCTCATGGTCTAAGGAAATGATACTTGACATTAGAAAAGCTTTTGCAGACGAACTATACGATCTTGTGCTAGGCTTAGGATTGGGTCTTGTCCATCACATCATTCTCCTAATGATGTGATCCCGTTATCAATAACATCCAATGTCCATGGTCAGGAAACCATGACCATCTATTGATCAACGAGCTAGTTAACTAGAGGCTTACTAGGGACATGTTGTGGTCTATGTATTCACACATGTATTACGGTTTCCGGTTAATACAATTATAGCATGAACAATAGACAATTATCATGAACAAGGAAATACAATAATAACCATTTTATTATTGCCTCTAGGGCATATTTCCAACAGTTCTGTATTCTTGAAGTATTTTGTGAGCATCTAAATGAGTGTAATGCTCATGTATGTTGGCTGGCAACATAAGAGTCAAGGTTTTTGCTAACCACAGGTGGCAAAACATTTATGTTCGGCTGCGTGGGATACAGTTGAGGTGGGTTGCACAAATTCGGGTATATACTAGTATTTACATTGTCAATGCCGGCGGGATTGGTGCATGCAGATGGCGTTCCCCTCCTTGGAGGTGGCATCGTGAATCCATCGCACTTTCTGACCTCTTTTCTTGCAACTCCGAGTAAAAACCTTATGTCAAGCTTTCATGGATTAGATGGCGGTGTTGTCCTGGACATCTCTACCTCCTTGCAAGCGTCATTGGGGAGTAGTGGATGACTGTTATCGATGAGTGTCTTGTTGCTTGGGGATCTTGGATAATGGTGATGCCTGCGGGGGAGCTGATTCGGGCATGTGATCAGTTGGAGGTGGAGCAGCGTCATATTGTTGGGAAACATGGTATAAAACAAAAAACTTCGTCCTACGATCACAATTCTAGGAACACTAGAAGATATACATTAGAGGTTTAGATGAGATTGTTACCAATTTCGAGTTGCAGCGGAAAAAGAGTTGGTGTAGATTAAACTTGAAGCCCCTCGAACCGTCCACGATGATCCCTTGATGAACCACAAGTATAGGGGATCAATCATAGTCCTTTCAATAAGTAAGAGTGTCGAACCTAATGAGGAGCAGAAGGAAATGATAAGCGGTTTGGTTTTTTGGAAGGTATTCTCCGCAAGTACTGAAAGTAGCGGTAACGGATAGTTTTGTAGTACAGTAATTCGCAACAAGTAGCAAGTAACAATAGTAGCAAGGTGCAACAAGGTGGCCCAATCCTTTTTATTGCAAAGGACAAGTCGGTAAGTTCTCTTATAGTAAGCAAAACATTCTCGAGGACACATGGGAATTCTTGTCTAGTCACGTTCATCATGTTTAGTTAATGCACGTTCTCTACTTTGATAATTTGATATGTGGGTGAACCGGTGCTAGGGTGTTGTTCTTACTTGAACAAGCAACCCTCTTATGATTACCCCCTCTCGTAAGCATCCACAACTACGAAAGAAGAATTAAGATAAATCTAACCATAGCATAGCATGAAACATATGGATCTAAATCACCCCCTTACAGAATAACACATAAACTAGGGTTTAACCTTCTGCCACTCTCGCAACCCATCATCTAATTATTACTCTCCAGTGCTTTCCCTTTGACCCAAGTATGGTGTAGTGTCATGTAGTTGACATTCACATGACACCACTAAAGGAAGAACTGAAGGAAATATGCCCTAGAGGCAATAATAATGTTATTATTTTATTTCCTTATATCATGATAAATGTTTATTATTCATGCTAGAATTGTATTATCCGGAAACATAATACTTGTGTGAATACATAGACAAACCAAACGTCACTAGTATGCCTCTACTTGACTAGCTCGTTAATCAAAGATGGTTATGTTTCCTAACCATAGACATGTGTTGTCATTTGATTAATGGGATCACATCATTAGGAGAATGATATGATTGACATGACCCATTCCATTAGCTTAGCACCCGATCGTTTAGTATGTTGCTATTGCTTTCTTCATGACTTATACATGTTCCTATGACTATGAGATTATGCAACTCCCGTTTGCCGGAGGAACACTTTGTGTGCTACCAAACGTCACAACGTAACTGGGTGATTATAAAGGAGCTCTACAGGTGTCTCCAAAGGTACATGTTGGGTTGGCATATTTCGAGATTAGGATTTGTCACTCCGATTGTCGGAGAGGTATCTTTGGGCCCTCTCGGTAATACACATCACATAAGCCTTGCAAGCATTGCAACTAATGAGTTAGTTGTGAGATGATGTATTACGGAACGAGTAAAGAGACTTGCCGGTAACGAGATTGAACTAGGTATTAAGATACCGATGATCAAATCTCAGGCAAGTAACATACCGATGACAAAGGGAACAACGTATGTTGTTATGCGGTCTGACCGATAAAGATATTCGTAGAATATGTAGGAGCCAATATGAGCATCCAGGTTCCGCTATTGGTTATTAACCGGAGACGTGTCTCGGTCATGTCTACATTGTTCTCGAACCCGTAGGGTCCGCACGCTTAAGGTTTCGATGACAGTTATATTATGAGTTTATGAGTTTTGATGTACCGAAGGAGTTCGGAGTCCTGGATGGGATCAGGGACATGACGAGGAGTCTCGAAATGGTCGAGACATAAAGATTGATATATTGGAAGCCTATATTTGGATATCGGAAGTGTTCCGGGTGAAATCGGGATTTTACCGGAGTACCGGGAGGTTACCGGAACCCCCCGGGAGGTATATGGGCCTTAGTGGGCCTTAGTGGAAGAGAGGAGAGGTGGCCAGGGCTGGGCCGCGCGCCCCTCCCCCCTAGTCTGAATAGGACAAGGAGAGGGGGGCGGCGCCCCCCCTTCCTTCTCTCTCTCCTCTTTCCCCCCTCCCGAATCCTATTCCAACTAGGAAGGGGGGGGGGAATCCTACTCCTGGAGGGAGTAGGACTCCTCCTGGCGCGCCCTCTCCTGGCCAGCCGCACCCCCCCCTTTGATCCTTTATATACGGAGGCAGAGGGCACCCCTAGAGACACAAGTTGATCCACGTGATCATATTCTTAGCCGTGTGCGGTGCCCCCTTCCACCATAATCCTCGATAATATTGTAGCGGTGCTTAGGCGAAGCCCTGCGACGGTAGTACATCAAGATCGTCACCACGCCGTCGTGCTGACGGAACTCTTCCCCGACACTTTGCTGGATCGGAGTCCAGGGATCATCATCGAGCTGAACGTGTGCTAGAACTCGGAGGTGCCATAGTTTCGGTGCTTGATTGGTCGGGCCGTGAAGACGTACGACTACATCAACCGCGTTGTGCTAACGCTTCAGCTGTCGATCTACAAGGGTACGTAGATCACACTCTCCCCTCTCGTTGCTATGCATCACCATGATCTTGCGTGTGCGTAGGATTTTTTTTGAAATTACTACATTCCCCAACAGTGGTATCAGAGCCAGGTTTTATGTGTTGATGTTATTTGCACGAGTAGAACACAAGTGAGGTGTGGGCGATATAAGTCATACTGCTTATCAGCATGTCATACTTTGGTTCGGCGGTATTGTTGGACGAAGCGGCCCAGACCGACATTACGCGTACGCTTACGCAAGACCGGTTCTCCCGACGTGCTTTGCACAAAGGTGGCTAGCGGGTGACAGTTTCTCCAACTTTAGTTTAACCGAGTGTGGCTACGCCCGGTCCTTGCGAAGGTTAAAACATCACCAACTTGACAAACTATCATTGTGGTTTTGATGCATAGGTAAGATTGGTTCTTGCTTAAGCCCGTAACAACCACGTAAAACTTGCAACAACAAAGTAGAGGACGTCTAACTTGTTTTTGCAGGGCATGTTGTGATGTGATATGGTCAAGACATGATGCTAAATTTTATTGTATGAGATGATCATGTTTTGTGACCGAGTTATCGGCAACTGGCAGGAGCCATATGGTTGTCGCTTTATTGTATGCAATGCAATCGCGCTGTAATGCTTTAGTTTATCACTAAGCGGTAGCGATAGTCATGGAAGCATAAGATTGGCGAGACGACAACGATGCTACGATGGAGATCAAGGTGTCGCGCCGGTGACGATGGTGATCATGACGGTGCTTCGAAGATGGAGATCACAAGCACAAGATGATGATGGCCATATCATATCACTTATATTGATTGCATGTGATGTTTATCTTTTATGCATCTTATCTTGCTTTGATTGACGGTAGCATTATAAGATGATCTCTCACTAATTATCAAGAAGTGTTCTCCCTGAGTATGCACCGTTGCGAAAGTTCTTCGTGCTGAGACACCACGTGATGATCGGGTGTGATAGGCTCTACGTTCAAATACAACGGGTGCAAAACAGTTGCACACGCGGAATACTCAGGTTATACTTGACGAGCCAAGCATATACAGATATGGCCTCGGAACACGGAGACCGAAAGGTCGAGCGTGAATCATATAGTAGATATGATCAACATAGTGATGTTCACCAATGAAACTACTCCATCTCACGTGATGATCGGACATGGTTTAGTTGATTTGGATCACGTGATCACTTAGAGGATTAGAGGGATGTCTATCTAAGTGGGAGTTCTTAAGTAATATGATTAAATTGAACTTAAATTTATCATGAACTTAGTCCTGGTAGTATTTTGCAAATCATGTTGTAGATCAATAGCTCGCGTTGTTGCTTCCCTGTGTTTATTTTGATATGTTCCTAGAGAAAATTGTGTTGAAAGATGTTAGTAGCAATGATGCGGATTGGATCCGTGATCTGAGGTTTATCCTCATTGCTGCACAGAAGAATTATGTCCTTGATGCACCGCTAGGTGACAAACCTATTGCAGGAGCAGATGCAGACGTTATGAACGTTTGGCTAGCTAAATATGATGACTACTTGATAGTTTAGTGCACCATGCTTAACGGCTTAGAATCGGGACTTCAAAGACGTTTTGAACGTCATGGACCATATGAGATGTTCCAGGAGTTGAAGTTAATATTTCAAGCAAATACCCGAGTTGAGAGATATGAAGTCTCCAACAAGTTCTATAGCTAAAAGATGGAGGAGAATCGCTCAACTAGTGAGCATGTGCTCAGATTGTCTGGGTACTACAATCGCTTGAATCAAGTGGGAGTTAATCTTCCAGATAAGATAGTGATTGACAGAATTCTCTAGTCACCATCACCAAGTTAGTAGAACTTCGTGTTGAACTATAGTATGCAAGGGATGACGAAAACGAATCCCGAGCTTTTCATGATGATGAAATCGATGAAGGTAGAAATCAAGAAATAGCATCAAGTGTTGATGGTTGACAAGATCACTAGTTTCAAGAAAAGGGCAAAGGAAAAAGGGGAACTTCAAGAAAAACAGCAAGCAAGTTGCTGCTCAAGTGAAGAAGCCCAAGTCTGGTCCTAAGCCTGAGACTAAGTGCTTCTACTGCAAAGGGACTGATCACTGAAAGTGGAACTGCCCCAAGTATTTGGCGAATAAGAAGGATGGCAAAGTGAACATAACTATATTTGATATACATGTTATTGATGTGTACTTTACTAGTGTTTATAGCAACCCCTCAGTATTTGATACTAATTCAGTTACTATGATTAGTAACTTGAATCGGGAGTTGCAGAATGAACAAAGACTAGTTAAGGGTGAGGTGATGATGTGTGTTGGAAGTAGTTCCAAGATTCATATGATCATCATCGCGCACTCCCTATACTTTTGGGATTAGTGTTGAACCTGAATAAGTGTTATTTAGTGTTTGCGTTGAGCATCAATATGATTTGATCATGTTTATTGTAATACGGTTATTCATTTAAGTTAGAGAATAAATTGTTGTTCTGTTTACATGAATAAAACCTTATATGGTTACACACCCAATGAAAATAGTTCGTTGGATCTCGATCGTAGTGATACACATAATCATAATATTGAAACCAAAAGATGCAAAGTTAATAATGATAGTGAAACTTATTTGTGGCACTGACGTTTAGGTCATATTGGTGTAAAGCGCATGAAGAAACTCCAAGCTGATGGGTTTTTGGAATCACTTGATTATGAATCAGTTGATGCTTGCGAACCATGCCTCATGGGCAAGATGACTAAAACGCTGTTCTCCGGAACTATGGAGCGAGCAAATGACCTATTGGAAATAATATATAGTGATGTATGAGATCCGATGAGTGTTGAGGCTCGCGGCGGGTATCATTATTTTCTGACCTTCATAGATGATTTGAGCAGATATGGGTATATCTACTTAATGAAACACAAGTCTGAAATATTTGAAAAGTTCAAAGAATTTCAGAGTGAAGTGGAGAATCATCGTAACAAGAAAATAAAAGTTTCTACGATATGATCGCAGAGGTAAAATATTTGAGTTACGAGTTTGGCCTTCAGTTAAAACAATGTGAAATAGTTTCACTACTCACGCCAACTGGAAGACCACATCATAATAGTGTGTCCGAACATCATAACCGTACTTTATTAGATATGGTGCGATCTATGATGTCTCTTATCGATCTACCACTATCGTTTTGGGGTTATGCATTAAAGACAGCTGCATTCACGTTTAAAAGGGCACCATCTAAGTCCGTTGAGACGACACAATCTGAACTGTGGTTTGGCAAGAAACCAAAGTTTTCGTTTCTTAAAGTTTGGGATTGTGATGCTTATATGAAAAAGTTTCATCCTGATAAGATCAAACCCAAATTGGAGAAATATGTCTTCATAGGATACCCAAAGGAGACTGTTTGGTACACCTTCTATCACAAATCCGAAGGCAAGACTTTTGTTGCTAAATTCGGAGTTTTTCTAGAGAAGGAGTTTCTCTCAAAAGAAGTGAGTGGGAGGAAAGTAGAACTTGATGAGGTAACTGTACCTGCTCCCTTATTGGAAAGTAGTTCATCACAGAAATCTGTTCCTGTGACTACTACACCAATTAGTGAGGAAGCTAATGATGATGATCATGCAACTTCATATCAAGTTACTACCGAATCTCATAGGTAAACCAGAGTGAGATCCGCACCAGAGTGGTACGGCAATCCTGTTCTGGAAGTCATGTTACTAGACCATGACGAACTTGCGAACTATGAGGAAGCGATGATGAGCCCAGATTCCGCGAAATGGTTTGAGGCCATAAAATCTGAGATATGATCCATGTATGAGAACAAAGTATGGACTTTGATGGATTAGCCCGATGATCGGCAAGCCATAGAAAATAAATGGATCTTCAAGAGGAAGACGGACGATGATAGTAGTGTTACTATCTACAAAGCTCGAATTGTCGCAAAAGGTTTTCGACAAGTTTAAGGTGTTGACTACGATGAGATTTTCTCACTCGTATATATGCTTAAGTCTGTCCGAATCATGTCAGCAATTGCCGCATTTTATGAAATTTGGCAAATGGATAAACAAAACTGCATTCCTTAATGGATTTCTGCAAGAAGAGTTGTATATGATGCAACCGGAAGGTTTTGTCGATCCAAAGGGAGCTAACAAAGTGTGCAAGCTTCAGCGATCCATTTATGGACTGGTGCAAGCCTCTCGGAGTTGGAATAAACGCTTTGATAGTGTGATCAAAGCATTTATTTTTGTACAGACTTTTGGAGAAGCCTGTATTTACAAGAAAGTGAGTGGGAGCACTACACCATTTCTGATAAGTATATGTGAACAACATATTGTTGATCGGAAATAATGTATAATTTTCTGGAAAGCATAAAGGAATATTTGAAAGGAGTTTTTCAAAGAAAGACCTCGGTAAAGCTGCTTACATATTGAGCATCAAGATCTATAGAGATAGATCAAGACGCTTGATAAGTTTTTTCAATGAGTACATACCTTGACAAGATTTTGAAGTAGTTCAAAATGGAATAGTCAAAGAAAGAGTTTCTTGCCTGTGTTGCAAGGTGTGAAATTGAGTAAGACTCAAAGCCCGACCACGGCGGAAGATAGAAATAGAATGAAAGTCATTCCCTATGCCTCAGCCATAGGTTCTATAAAGTATGCCATGCTGTGTACCAGATCTATTGTATACCCTACACTGTGTTAAGCAAGGGAGTACAGTAGTGATCTAAGAGTAGATCACTGGACAATGGTCAAAATTATCCTTAGTGGAATAAGGAAATATTTCTCAATTATGGAGGTGACAAAAAGGTTCGTTGTAAAAAGTTACGTCGATGCAAGTTTTGACACAGATCTGGATGACTTAAGTCTCGATCTAGATACATATTGAAAGTGGGAGCAATAAGCTAGAGTAGCTCCGTGCAGAGCATTGTTGACATAGAAATTCGCAAAATACTTACGGATCTGAATGTGACAGACCCGTTGACTAAAATTATCTCACAAGCAAAACATGATCACACCTTAGTACTCTTTGGGTGCTAATCACATAGCGATGTGAACTAGATTACTGACTTTAGTAAAACCTTTGGGTGTTGATCACATATCGATGTGAACTATGGGTGTTAATCACATGGTGATGTGAACTATTGCTGTTAAATCACATGGCGATGTGAACTAGATTATTGACTCTAGTGCAAGTGGGAGACTGAAGGAAATATGCCCTAGAGGCAATAATAATGTTATTATTTATTTCCTTATATCATGATAAATGTTTATTATTCATGCTAGAATTGTATTATCCGGAAACATAATACTTGTGTGAATACATAGACAAACAAACGTCACTAGTATGCCTCTACTTGACTAGCTCGTTAATCAAAGATGGTTATGTTTCCTAACCATAGACATGTGTTGTCATTTGATTAATGGGATCACATCATTAGGAGAATGATGTGATTGACATGACCCATTCCATTAGCTTAGCACCCGATCGTTTAGTATGTTGCTATTGCTTTCTTCATGACTTATACATGTTCCTATGACTATGAGATTATGCAACTCCCGTTTGCCGGAGGAACACTTTGTGTGCTACCAAACGTCACAACGTAACTGGGTGATTATAAAGGAGCTCTACAGGTGTCTCCAAAGGTACATGTTGGGTTGGCGTATTTCAAGATTAGGATTTGTCACTCCGATTGTCGGAGAGGTATCTCTGGGCCCTCTCGGTAATACACATCACATAAGCCTTGCAAGCATTGCAACTAATGAGTTAGTTGTGAGATGATGTATTATGGAACGAGTAAAGGGACTTGCCGGTAACGAGATTGAACTAGGTATTAAGATACCGACGATCGAATCTCGGGCAAGTAACATACCGATGACAAAGGGAACAACGTATGTTGTTATGCGGTGTGACCGATAAAGATATTCGTAGAATATGTAGGAGCCAATATGAGCATCCAGGTTCCGCTATTAGTTATTGACCGGAGACGTGTCTCGGTCATGTCTACATTGTTCTCGAACCTGTAGGGTCCGCACGCTTAAGGTTTCGATGAAAGTTATATTATGAGTTTATGAGTTTTGATGTACCAAAGGAGTTCGGAGTCCCGGATGGGATCAGGGACATGACGAGGAGTCTCGAAATGGTTGAGACATAAAGATTGATATATTGGAAGCCTATATTTGTATATCGGAAGTGTTCCGGGTGAAATCGGGATTTTACCGGAGTACCGGGAGGTTACCGGAACCCCCCGGGAGGTATATGGGCCTTAGTGGGCCTTAGTGGAAGAGAGGAGAGGTGGCCAGGGCTGGGCCGCGCACCCCTCCCCCCTAGTCCGAATAGGACAAGGAGAGGGGGCGGCGCCCCCTTCCTTCTCTCTCTGCTCTTTCCCCCCTCCCGAATCCTATTCCAACTAGGAAAGGGGGGAATCCTACTCTCGGAGGGAGTAGGACTCCTCCTGGCACGCCCTCTCCTGGCCGGCCGCACCCCCCCTTTGATCCTTTATATACGGAGGCAGAGGGCACCCCTAGAGACACAAGTTGATCCACGTGATCATATTCTTAGCCGTGTGCGGTGCCCCCTTCCACCATAATCCTCGATAATATTGTAGCGGTGCTTAGGCGAAGCCCTGTGACGGTAGTACATCAAGATCGTCACCACGCCATCGTGCTGACGAAACTCTTCCCCGACACTTTACTAGATCGGAGTCCGGGGATCGTCATCGAGCTGAACGTGTGCTAGAACTCGGAGGTGCCGTAGTTTCGGTGCTTGATCGGTCGGGCCGTGAAGACGTACGACTACATCAACCGCGTTGTGCTAACGCTTCCACTGTCGATCTACAAGGGTACGTAGATCACACTCTCCCCTCTCGTTGCTATGCATCACCATGATCTTGCGTGTGCGTAGGAAGTTTTTTGAAATTACTACGTTCCCCAACAAGAACAACATACATGTAATCAAAATATCGAATGAATACCAACTTCACATGATTACTTATAACAAGACTTCTCACATGTCCTCAAGAACAACAGTAACTACTCACAAATCATATTCGTTTTAAAGATCAGATGTGTATTGAATATTCTTAAGGATTTGAACATATAATCTTACACCAAATAAACCAACTAACATCAACTACAAGGTATAATCAACACTACTAGGAACCCACAGGTACCAATCTAAGGTTTTAGGACAAAGATGAAATACAAGAGATGAAGTAGAATTTAATATGAGATGGTGCTGGTGAAGATGTTGATGAAGATTGGTCCTCCCATAATGAGAGAATCGTTGGTGATGTCGATGGCTTCGATTTCTGTCGGCGTTCTGGGAACGGGGGTCCCCAGACTCGCCTGCCTGCGGCCCACAGCATGGCTCCACCAGCGGCCCCGTACGGCCCATCTTCACCAGCAAACATTCAAGACCCTCGCGAGGGGCCAAGCCTCACAAGGGGGGCTATGCAAGACCTCCTCAGGGGCGGCCTCACCAGGTTGGCTTGCGAGGGGCAGAGAGATCAAGGCGAGGGGCACCTCACGAGGTTCCTATAACATAAGCCATGACGGCTGGAACCAGGCGGGCGCCAGCGCGCGTAGTGTCCTTGTTTCCTCTTTGGTGCTAAAGAGGCAAGCGCGTGCGAGGAGTCCCGAGGCATCAGGCAAAGGTTTCCATATCGGTGCAACAAGACCAAGACCAGCAGGACGGCAAGATGGAGGTCATCATGGAGCCCAAGACGGCGTCACCACCAGAGCCTTTGGTAGGCGAAGACCACTTTTGTCAGGATAGCTTGTACTAGTTGTCTCCCTTCGAATTTGGCCATTGTGGGATCCCTTCCCGCTCAATATTTGGAAAGAGGACCAAGGCCTCTATAAATAGGACTAGCCACCACCAAAGGGAGGCAGCTAGTTCAGACCCAGATCATCCCGAACCACAGAAGTTCGCCAAGCACAAAAACACCTCTCCTCAGTAGGCTGTTCTTCCCTTGTAATTGTTCATCCTCACCCAAGAGGCAATCCACCGCACCACACTGGAGTAGGGTATTGCACCACAACGGTGGCCCGAACCAGTATAAATCTTGTGTCTCGTGTTCTTCAGGTTCATCGAGCTAGGCCGTGAGATTGTAGAGTGCATGAGCTAGAGAGGGGGAGAGATCTTCGTGTGCACCCCAGTGTTCGAACCTCAAGGGCTTTGCCGGAACCCGAAATCCGACATTTGGCGCGCCAGATAGGGGTGCGTCAGAGTTTCTCTTCCCCCAATTGATCCGCCAATGTCCCATGGGTCCGATGTCCGGCGACCCGAGGACCAACACTGGCCACTGGGCAGCTTGGCCGTCCCGGGCAGCGTCGTCCACCCAAGAAGACCTCAACCCCTCGCATCAGGCGGGGCGCCCACCGCCAAGCGCTGCGGGGCATGGGGGGGTGCAGTCAAACGCCATCCACCCTCACTCCACGACAAGTGTGGGCGGCCACAAGGGCCTCAAGCCACGCCACACCGACGGGAACAAGTAAACATGAGGGCCGCACTCACGGTGGCTCGGGAGCTGCTGTGATGCCGGCTGATGGAGAGCGGCCGAGACGCATTGCCGGAGCACATCGCCGAGCTATTGGACACCGAGGCCTCGGGAGCGCCGCCCTTTTGCTCCTTGCTCACGCCTCACGCCATGACCGGATCGCATGGCGGGCCTCGCCGCGCCCGCGCACTCCCAGGTGCGCCAGGAGGCTTCATCGACACCGGTGCAACCAGAAGCGTTGGGCACCCACTTGTGCCCGCGCCACCTCCGATGGGCGCGGGCACGAGCGTCGCCACCCATGGCCTCGGCGGGATGCCGCCCTACCATTCTCAGGGCGGCGTGACGTGGAGCGTGGGGCACTTTGGCGAAGTTTTCCGAGCGGCGGCCTCGGAGGCCTACATGCCCCGCATGATAGACCAGGAATATGCGCTGGAACACGACCCTGGCTCGTTCCTCGAGCCGGGCTAGGAGGATGAGGCGCTGGAAGTTGAGGCCTTCCAGGATCCCCCTGAGCGCATCGTGAGCCTCACCAACCATGCCGACGATGACAGCTCCAGGGCACCGCTAATCTCTCAGGAGCAAGCTTATGCTAACCATCGGTCGCAAGAGGATCAGGTCGCAACAGTGGACAGCGGCCCCAGCTCAACGACCTCCCTCCCACCAGGAGGAGCGCACTAGGGGCTGCAGGGGAGAGGCCGGGAGCCAGGTCCCTCCTCGCATCACACGGAGCAAGGCGCCCCACAGAGGTAGGCCCTCTGCCGGGGAGGACCCGTGGTCGCCAAGGGCGCCGTTGGCGTCCCCTTTGCTTCGTCCTGGTTTCTAGTTGAACCAATGGTGGTCGAGGGTGGCGCAAGGTGGGGCCCTCATCTGGCAATATGAAGTAAGGCTCATGCCTGTGAAGATCTCCGCTCGTGACACTCTCACGTAATAATGAGTGGGGCTGTACATGCCCCGGAGTCTCAGGAGTGCCGCCCTTGGGCCTCGGGGGCTCCCTCCCACACCTAGTGGCAGCACTTAGCTCCACGCTGGTGAGAAGACAAGAAGACTAGACTAGGGGCCGGGCGCGGCCATTTGCTTTTAACCTCTTTTCTGTAGCCCTATTTCTGGCTTTGGATTTAAGTTGAAGTTGAATTTTCATTGCTATACGCGGGGGGTGACTTTTCTCGTTCGTTCGATTTCTTGCCATCTAGTTCCTTGCCCAACCCGGAGTTCGTACCTGCTGCATCCCCCCTCGCGAGCCCCTCGAGAGCGAGGTCTGGGCACGGCACACGCGCGCTGCGCGTACGCTCTCCCATGGCTGGCGCTTGCTCCTCGCGACGCCCTCTCGGGCGGGCCAGCAGGCCCTTCAGGAGCTCACGACCTCGCGAGCTGGCCAGAACACTACTAGAAAAACCCCTACTAATGGCGCACCTAGTATGGCCATTAATGGCGCATCTGTGGTGCGCCATTAACAGCACGCCATTAGTAATTTTTACTAATGGCGCACCACCTGGTGCGCCATTAGTATCTGGTATACTAATGGCGCACCGCGGGTGCGCCATTAGTATAGGCCAGGGTGCGCCATTAGTATGCCTCCCAGGGGCCATGTATATCCAGGTGCTTTGGCATACTAATGGCGCACCACCACTGGATGCGCCATTAGTAACCATGGCATATTAATGGCGCACTTACCTGTGATGCGCCATTAGTATGCTTTGTCATACTAATGGCGCACTGTCATGTGATGCGCCATTAGTATGAATATTAGTTTTTTTTTATTTTTTTTTCTGTTTTTTGCATAGGTTACAAAATGTATAATTTGACAAAATATAGACAGCACACATCAACAACAGATTCATCGAATACAATAGAAGATTAGTCTTTGAATACAATTCATCATATTAGTCTCCGAATACAATTCATCATATTAGTCTCCGAATTGAAAAGACCGAACAAAGATAGAACATTATATTACAAGTCTCGAGACCGCGAGTAGCGAGTTTGTCTTCACATTACAAGTCGATATCGATCATCTAAACTACCATCACATAGAAGAGAGCTGCGGTCATCACGATGAGCATCATCACGATGAAACTCGTCTTCATCCGGTTCCTCCAACGCTCCCTCCCCTCTCCCGCTAGATAGCGGGCGTATCTAGATTCGGCCTTGGCCCTAGTGGTGTACCCTTTGTAACTGTTACCGCTGAATCGGTGAACCTGTCTCCGACACTCCTCCCAGTCATCGTAGACTCCGGGAACCTTACCCTTGTACATGACATACGTCGGCATCGCTATGCACTAGCCAAACGAAACGTTAGTACCAATTCACAGACAATACATAAGCAATATATAATTATGCAACAGAACGATCGGAAGAGAAAAGCAAGACATTAATAGCATCGATTACATCTAAGTTGAACGACTCTCGAAACCAAAGAGACATACTACAAGTTCATTAAAGTTTAATTACAACATGACCCAATCGATGTTTCAGAACTAGACACAGCATCACTGCTTTCAACTCGACTCAAGGGACCGGAGCGTGGATGAAGCCGCCGTCTATCGTGGGAGTCATGAAATAACGGTTGTTGTCAGCCTGCATTTGTAGCATTGTGTCGATGTCACTGTTGGACGGTTGATTTCTGAGGTAGAACTGTCCCGAGGTACGAAGGACATCTTGATGGATGATTTCCGCAAACTCCGACTGGATGCGAAAGAATTCTTGTTGGAGGTCCGCGTCCTGGATTGCCGACACGCTCGTGGCCCAATCTTTGAGTTTACTCGGTAGCAGAAGTTGATGATGGCCCCGTACGATCGCCCGCATGTGATGGATGGCGTAGTAGGCACCCTTCTGACCGCCAGGCGGCTGCTTGACGCAGCAGAACATCGTATTGTGGGAGAACACGTGCTTGTCGTACTTACGAATAGGCCTGGTGAAGGTGCCTCCAGATTTGGCGTAGCCGGGGAGAACATCATCAAGAACCTTCTTGACATTTGTGTAGTCTACGTTCGACTGACGGTCCGGGTCGAAATACGTGGCCATGGAATATTTGGGGCTTAGGAGGATGAGCGTGCAATGTGTGTCACTGCAGAAAACACAGAATGTTAAAAGAAAAACGATCGAAATGTAAGAATTCATATGTTACGGGCCGGTTGAGGGGAGGACTTACTCGGGAAAGTAAGGCACGAGGAAGTTATCCTTATCTTGGTTTGCCAGAATGACGCCTTCGAGGTAAGAACTCGCGACTTGCCGGTCCCCAGCGCTGCCCAAGATCTTGGCACGCATGTAGAAGGGGTCGACTATCACGATGTCCGGGGTCTTGTCGCGAATGATCCGCATCTCCATACTCAGCGAAAATAGCCGAACGAAGGTGTAGTGCAGCGGATGAAGGTTCAACATAGCGTGGATGTCATCAAAACGCAGGACGATCGTACGCCCGATGGAGTTGTCCACAAAGCCCTTGCCCTCTGGCACCTTGGCCGCGAAAACTGGGTATGCCACATCCTTCTCCCTGAGACGCCGCTTCTCCAAGGAAAGAACACTGTCATGCAGACTCCGCATAGCACCGGTTGCAGCATTGAGCATATTTGTCGGTAGCATCGCCCTACCGGCCACATGCACCCTCCTCGAGATATCCTGCGGTGAAGGTGGCCCGTCCTGAGCACGGATCGTACTCGGTGCCGGCTGGCTCGCACCCTTCTTAGTCTTTCTTTTGCGTGCCTTCTTCTTCTCCTGTAATGGGACCGAGTTCTGCTCACAGACCGCCTTCTTGAGTGTGTTGGGGCTGATAATATTTCGCACCTCGCCTATCTGAGGCTCGGTGAAGTCGGCAGCTGGAGGCGTCTCCTGAGAGCTGAACGTCAGACGGCGCCTGTTGCAACTTGGCTTCTCCGCGGTACCAGCTAGATCGCACACGTCTTTTGTTGGGTTTGGTTCTTGAGAAGGAGGCCCCATGAAGTCGCCATCGTACCCATGATCGGCAAAGTACTGATCGACGTTGCCAAATGTATCATCGTCGTCGTCGTCGTCGTTCTGATCCTGTGCCATATGCATGTTTGGATCCAGTGGCATAGGGATGTCCGGCACCGTGACGGCGGTCTTGCCATGGGGCCGACTTGGCGCCGGAACGACTGGCGGTGTTGTCTTTGGGGTGGTGTCCCCCGCCCCCAAACGAATCTGGCTCTTCGGCCAAAGCAGGGGCCAGCTCAGGCAGGCGCTGAGGATCATCACGTCTTCATCGTCGGCCCCGACGGGTCGAATCGGAGGTAACAAGTCGTCGCAGCCTGGCAGCACCCGAACCAGTTGAACCCTAAACAAGTTGGGTGGCATCTGGGTACCGTGGAACAAGGGGTTGCCCGGTTGAACGATTTTGCCCTTGGCGACATCGACCAACTCGTTGTTCACGAAGTGGAGGAGAGTGCACGGAACATCGGCGGCGCCCTGCGAAAACATGTAGGGCGTCAGGGATGCCCAGTCAAAGGCAAGGAGATGAAGTCCTCAGCCGAGAGAGGCTTAATTAGTTACCGTGATGATGGCGTCGAGCTCGGCTAATGTCGACGCACCGCCAACGGCGAGCGTGCAGTTGATGGAGGTGCCGCTTGCTGCAGAGGTGCCGACCGGCGTACACCCGGGTGCATTAAGCTCCCGTGCCGGCGTCGGAGACACCAATGTCGCCTCCGCCGGAGGCACCAATGGCCCCGCCATCGCATTATGCGAGTTGCTGGC
Organism: Triticum aestivum; assembly: GCF_018294505.1. Classification (NCBI taxonomy): domain Eukaryota; kingdom Viridiplantae; phylum Streptophyta; class Magnoliopsida; order Poales; family Poaceae; genus Triticum; species Triticum aestivum. The sequence goes on from NC_057812.1 coordinate 521,701,245, forward strand.
CGTGAAGCTAGGAATCAGGGGCGGCCCCTGTTGGCCGCCCGCAATCCACGCACTCAACCCCGAGATCAAGGTAGGCACAAGGGCAGTGATCGTCGCTCCGAGTCGTTGTTCCACTTGCTCTTGGACAATCTCCGGAATCCGCGCCACCTGTGCCTTGAGTTCTTGAACCTCTCGCGCCTGGCTTTCCGAGCTGGTCTTTTTCTCCTTCCGCACACCAGTGGTATAGTATGACCCCCATTTTGTTGACAAGCCTTTGCCGGCCACACGACCAGCTGACGTCGGCTTACTGAGCTTATCCTTGTTTTCATTACATTCAACCCCCTATTTAGAGTGGTGTCCCAAGGGTTGCTCTTAGTCGACCCCGCGCTACTGCTTTCAGTCTCCTGCGGAAGGAATGTGAACCATTTAGAAATTTGGCTTCATTAATTAGAATGCAACCATATGGAGCTAATTACGCGGGGGTGTATTCCTTACCAGAACAAGCTCAAGCTGCCTGGTCTTCGGATCCGTGGTAAGCTCCTTTATTTTCGGGTCCTTCTTGTACCGGGCCGTGACAAAGTTCCTGGTCTGCTTGTCACCGTATTTATCGAAGAGGGGCAGTAGGCCTTGCTCGGCACGGTCCGCCTCCTCCTTGTCCCATATAGGCTCCGCCACTCTGTAACCGCCGGGACCGAGTGTGTGTTCCCCTATGTTCAGCTCCCGCATTTGTTTCCCCCACTCACTTGATTGGGAGCTTGCGGTGCTCGAGCAATTGATCTTGAAGTCGTTGTAGTCATCTTCGGTGATCGAAGGATTTTTCTCCTTGATCTTCTGATAACTCTCACCTTTCTCGATCATTCTCTTCACATTGCTTTTCCAAGTAGACATGGCCTTGCTCATCTTCGTGAGGGCAGCATTGTTCACTTTATTCCCTTTGAGGCTTGTGTTTTCAAATTCAGCGGGGAACTTGTATCGTTCGTGCATCTTCGTGAAGAGGAGGTTGCGCAAATTCCCTCGGTCAGGATGCCTCAGGTTCTCGGTGTTGATCGAGACGGTGCTCCGGACAATGCACCCGAGCTGAAGCGAGTACCCCTTGACTATTCGTTCGGGCGCCGTTGGATTCCCTCTAGAGTCCACTTCAGTAACTTCCTCCTTGAGGGTGCGGAGCACGATCGGGCGCCGGTCCTTCCGTTGCCTCTTCGGTTGGCTGCCATCTGTGCGTGCGCCGCCATCATCAGTGGTGGCATCCTCGGCGGCACCATCAGTGGTGGCATCAGTGTGGTCATCCTCGGCGGCACCATCCGTGGTCTCAGGATCGGTGGGGAAGGCGGCGGCCTCATACAAGTGAGGTTGTTCCTCCATCTCCTGGGACAGCTCCCAGAATGCCTTGCCGCCCGAACCCCCGGCCTCATCGTTGTGGGCCATGTTTCTCTCTAAATAGAAACAAAGTTTGGTCAAAAAGTTGGTTATTATCAAGGAACAAGATCATGGTCTCATCATTTAGGGTTTGTCGACACCGAGGCATCCTAAAATCTAAGCTTTTATCATTAAGGGTTTTTCGACGCCGAGGCACCCTAAAAGCCTAACCTTTCATCATTTCGGTTTTTATCGACACCGAGGCACCCTAAAAGCCATGCATTAGTCACAAGTACGCCGGGGCACTTGATCCTACTTAATTAACTACTAAGATACCCCGGCCCATGCATTAGTCACAAGTACCCCATATGTCCTATTTTTAGCAAAGTCATGCTAAAATTCACGGAAAATTTCAGCATGACCTTTGCTGAAAATAGGACATATGGAGTACCCGAATTTGCCGGAACGGAAGTTAATCGACATTCCGGCAAACTCAAGGGCCTCTCGGGGTACCTGCAAAATCATTATCCCAGGTGGACATGGATGCAATGTCACATGTTACATGGATCCCACACCCACAGGAGCTGGTGAAGCTTCATGTGTATTTCACGAAAACCAGCCTGACTAAAGAGCTTTATGTAGAAAACAAATCACTCCACCAGCTCACACAGGATCATCCCTCTAAGCAATTACTCAAAATGGGCACTAGCAGCAAAATGAACATTTTACAATCTGAACTTTTTTTGTCATCTATGTGCTCATTTAACTTTGATCCAAATAGTATCAAAGTTCTTAGAAACAAGCAGCTCTGCTAACAAAGAACAGTAAAAATGGGGCTTGCCTTAAGATGGGAAGTAAAGTTGCAAAAACTATCACAAAGAACAGTAAAAATGGAACATAGCTCAGCATTTGTATTGATAGGAACAAACATAAAATCAAACCATGGGCATCTACTAGGTAGACCAACATAAAATTTTGACTGGAGTTACATAAGGGGAAATTGATGTGATGAATGGCAGTTTGGGAGCTGAGCTGATCATGTCCATGTATTCTAATTCTACAGTAAGATGGCATTGCTGTTGGTACCAATTTATTTGTTCACAAAGATACATTTTTGGTAATGCATAGACAACATCACCTTTTATTTATCATGGTTGGTTCTGTTCCATAATTATATCAGCCCAGAGTGTCTTATTAGATATCAGACTGAATTGTAATGCACCCATTCTAAAACTTTAAGTGAAAATAACCCTTGGTGTTTAATATGCATAACAATGAAAGATGTTGGTTCACATCTTTTACTGATAGTTTGGTGGTTTTATTTTTCTAGCCCACCGTCAATCACTTGGTAGCCATGACAGAGAAACCGCGGGGCAAATAGTGTGAGTAGCTAATAAGGGCTCAAAAAAAGACTTTAATATGTCTGATGATCCAATGGATTGGTATCTATCATCTGCTACCAACATGTATTTTTTTTGAGAGAGATGGACTACCAACGTGTATTATGCTATTTAATTAAAGCTCATGCCATGCTTATCTTACATCAGATTTATTTATTCTAAGCTATAATTATTTGCCAGTTGCTTGGCAGTACGTACTAGACATTGTGGCATCATGCATGCTGCGTGAGGTGAGGTGAGAGCTCAACTACCATGGGCATCAAACATAAAATTTTGACTGGAGTAACAGAGGCATAAAAGTAGAAATTACAGGTTTCTGAATCTGAACTTTTTTAGTTAACAGACTAACCCAAGCACCTTTTCTGGCATTATATTCAACATATATGAGATGAAACAAATCGTACGATGCATAACTAGTCTGATGGGATGCTAAAAAACATACATCTGATTCCTAGCAGTCAGATCGATTATTTTGCTTCTAAGGTCAAAGGATCATGCTGATTAAGGTTCTGTTTTTTAAACCAAGTTACACAAAGAAAATGCACCTAAGCACCAAGAGGAACTGTTACAACTCCATAAGGTATATCCAAGTCACTGCTACTCATATTCAAACCTAACTCCAATATAACCAGAAAGATTGTAAAACATTATATCTCCCTGCTGACACAAACTGAAAGCGTAACAAAAATACCATCTTCTTTTGTTGATGCGTTGGTGTTTTAGAGTAGAGGTAAGAAAACCGGAGACCATATATGTAGTTTCTAACATATGCAAGATTACTTAAAAATTGGAGATGCAAGATAGTAGTATATAGAAGAAGAAACAAGAGAGAGATGCAAGATAGTAGTATATATAGGTGAGTCAACCTATTATTCTAGGCAGCTGCCTTGCTAGTGATTCGGTGTCGTCGCAACTGGATCCCTCCCACTCAACCTGCGATCTTCTACAAGGAAAAAGTAGCAGCTCAGTCAACCACCATATAATTATACAAGGAAAAAATGCTACTTGGCACAAGTGTAAACGAGAAGCTTGAGGTAGCAGCAGATTGAAGTGATAAAGTGCAAAGGAGAAGCTTGAGCTAGTAAACAATTTCTGAATGTTATAAAGTGGGGAAAGTAAAATAAAATTCATGACTAGTCATGGCACTAGAAAAGAGATGAGATTTCACAAAACCAGAGCCAAGCATAGTCCAGAATGTCAAATTTTTAGTTAGTTAATTATTACAGTCCTTTGCTAAAAGAGATGATCCGTCCAAGAAATTTAATACTAGATGCATGCAGTCTGTTGAGGATCTTTTAGTGAATGACTAACAACAAGTAGCCGAGCTTGCCCAAGAAAGATTAGATTCAGAAGTGCTGGCTGCTGCTAGTGAATGGAGCTGACAGTTATACAGTGTCAATTGATAGTAAGTAGAGTGAGATGATCAAACGTTTGTGCTGAATAGTAGTAGCAGTGTGATGTTAACTAAATACAGTTGGCAGTGTATTAGTGCATTTTTCTCTTCTTTCGTTGAGTAGCATAAATTAGACCTATCATTGTGTAAGATGCAGGAGTACTTCTTATACTCTGTGGCATTGCCATACTTAGCCAAGAGTCCCCATTTATTATATTCTGTGAGATGCAGTCATCTTTTACTCCAGTTCTTATAGTATTTTGGAGTACATTGCCTGTTATGCTGCTTGCAAGGTTAGCATAGGTTCAGAAATGGGGACTAAAAAACAGTGATTTAATTCTCCAATTCAATTTTCATTTTCAAGTTTAAATTTGAATATCAACAGTAGTGATTTTACACCCAGTGTAAAGTACAGAAGGGGATGAGGTACCTCACTATCTCTCTCTGAAGAAGGCTTGATCAGGGGATGAGGGGTATCAACTGCGGTCGGCCGACGTCAGGGAGATCCGGCGGTGGGCCGGCGATCGCCTCCAGCCACGGAGATCGCCTCCAGCCACGTCTCCTCCACGAGCAGCTCCGGACTTGGCAAGGCGGAGGTTGCGGCGCGCGCGGGCGAGGGCGAGGTTGGTGTCGGCCCTGCGGCGCTGCTCCGGCGAGAGTGGGGTGGGGTCGGAGGGGAGGAAGGGGAGGATGGGGAGAGGGAGGCGTTGGTGGTGTGGTGTGGACGGGGCGGCACTGCTTCGGCGAGA